>NW_007727786.1:494999-497138 GCF_000696425.1 Galeopterus variegatus
ACAAAAAAAAAAAAAAAAAAAAAAAAAAAAAAAAAAATTCTCATGGGTAATTTTAACCTGCAACCAGAACTGAGAACACTCCACTTTCTGTTTTGTATTGTGTTTAGCTAATAATTCCTATTTTGCCTTTCTCCTCAAATTTAGGCCAAAACCCTGGCTTAAGGCTTAACCAATAAAAATTAATATATGCAAGTATAGACATTTAAAAAATGGAAGCAAACAGTAATATAGACCATCTAAAATAAAAAAACCAAATATGATTACTGTTATGTGTCACTTAAGGGCTGAGATAAATTCTGAGAAATGCATCATCAGGCAATTTCATTGTCGTGTGAACATCATAGAGGGCACTTACACAAACCTAGATGGTATAGCCTACTGCACACCTAGGTGATATGGTATAGCCTATGGCTGCTCGACTACAAACCTGTATGGTATTTACTGTGCTGAATCCTGTAGGCAGTTGCAACACAATGGTAGTACTTGTGTACCTAAACATAAAAAAACATACAGTAAAAATGCTGAATGAAAGATAGTAAATGGTTTATCTGCATAGGGCACTTACCATGAATGGAGCCTGCAGGCCTGGAAGTTGCTCTGGGTGAGTCAGTGAGTGAGTGGTGAGTGAATGTGAAGGCCTGGGACATCACTGTACACACTGCTGACTTTAAAAACACTGTGCACTTAAGCCACATTACATTTATTTTTAAAAAACGTAATTGCACTACAATGCTATGACAGCTACAATGTCATTAGGCAATAGGAATTTTTCAGCTCTTTTGTAATCTTATGGGACCACCTTCATATATGTGGTCCATCACTGACAGAAAAGTAGTGGACTGTATCTAAATACAATGTCATGCTCTGACCAGAGATATTTTATTTCCTTTTTTTTTTTTTGTCTTTTTTACTGACCGGTAACGGGATCGCGACCCTCGGTGTCGTGCCTGCACCGGGGACCAGCAACGGGATCGCAATCCTCGGCGTTGCGCCCACACCACGCTCAGCCAGTGAGTGGGAACCAGTCTCCACATGGGATCCGAACCCTCGGCGGGAGCGCCGCCGCACTCCCAAGTGGTGCACTCTCCAGTGCGCCACCGGGCCGGCCCGACCAGAGATATTTTAAAGATTTCAAGGCTAGGGATTCCTCAAGTTGGTTTAAGAACTGCCTAGATAATATATGAATTATAAATTGGTATGACACTGAAAGCTCTAGAAGAACAAGATCATGAGGAACTCCATCCATCACTGTTCTCCCTTCCCAAGCTTCTCTGCACACCCCTAATGCTGGGGAAATTAAAGAGGGAAGGGAAGTGATTTGCTTCGAGGAGAGAATTACCTTGAATAGAATTCAGAACACATGACTCCCACACAAATGTGCTGTCAAGTAGAAGACGTTGCCAGCGATCACATCGAACTGTGTTTACTGCCCACTGGGCATGATTTCCAAGATTTTATATGTTAATTACTATTGAATACAATGGCATGGGATATTTCTCAACCCATCACTATGTTTTGCATAGCACATAAAGTGTCTGGGGTATATGTGAACGGCTAATAAATATATGTGTGTAATAGGTTTAGCTAAAATAAAATGATTCACATTAGGACAGAATGCTCTCCACAATCCATTTGAAGTTGTTTTATTTAATTGTACTTCACACTATTGGATTCCTAACATTTCTGTCAGTGATCAATGAAAATGATGATGGCATGAAATGTACATATCTAACATCTAATTTATCAGGAAAAATTAGCTGGCCTGAAATACATGATTACTTTATATAATGTTTTTTAACATGTTTAAAGAATGAGAGTTTTTGTCTGCCAATTTCACTGAATAGGCCTTTATGAGAGTATAGGGAACTTTGAGGATGATTGTAAAAGAATTACTTGTAACCAATTGAATGAAAGCTGTGAAGGAGGAGCGTGAACCTAATTGTTATGAAACCATGTTATTTTCCTAAAAACATATGCTCTGTGACCTGAGAACCATCATTTCTCTATCTCTGTTCCACATTCCTTGCTTTTTGGGTTTATTTTTTAAAGAATTTTAACAGACTTTGCTAGGTTTAGATTCTGTTACCTTTCTTTTTTTTTTTTTTTTTTTTTTTTTTTTTTTTTTTTTTTTTTTTTTTT
>NW_007727786.1:497212-502524 GCF_000696425.1 Galeopterus variegatus
AACCCTCGGGCGGGAGCGCCGCCGCGCTTCCCAAGCGGCGCACTTATCCAGTGCGCCACCAGGCCGGCCCTAGATTCTGTTACCTTTCTAAGGATTCAGAGATATGTAACTGAAAAATCAAAACGATTTGACAAATAAGAGAGCCAGAGTGAGAGACAGAATACACAGATGTGTGATTCTCAAAAGACCCCCAACCACGCTGCCTTCTTTTTAATTTGCAGGCCCATTGTGAAGGTTTATTTCCTTTGTTCTCTTTTCCCCATTTACTAAGCATGTCAAAGCTGACCCAGAGGCATTTAATAGCTCTTTAGAGATGAGGTGGAATACAGTGACACAGTAACATTACATACTTTTAATCATGAAATTTTGTTCTTTTAGAACTGTTATTAATATTGGGTAAATGCCCAGGTAAAAGATTTTTCTTCTCCCAGAACTGAATAAAAGGCTTCCTTGCTCACTGCCTTGAAAATTAACAGAGAAGAAAAATAGAATAGAAAATTGTCAAAACATGATGGTTCCCTGCTGCCACAGCAAGGACAAGGTAAAACCTAGAGAGTATATTGTAGAAGTAGGGCTGGGTCTGGAGCTCACAGACCCCTCAAGCCAGTTGTCCAGACTGGGTCACAAACCCTTCACACGGAGGTCTATGAGCTAGGTAACAGGAAAAAAGGTCCTTGGAGGCTTAGTTGAAGGAATAATAGTCTTTATTCAACACACACACACACACACACACACACACACACACACACACACACACACACCCCTCAGAGCTAGGCAGTCCAAAGAGAAAACTCTGTAACTCAACTGCTACTGGCAAAGTCCAAAGAAAAACTGAGCAGCTGCCAGCAAAAGTAAACATGCTCTATTTTTAAACGTGAGTCTGCCAACCAGCAGTTCAGGGCTACTGCTCCACAAACTCAAGAACACACAAGAATAACAATAAAACCAAAAAGATACATGGGCGCACATGTGCACTAACTCTACCCCCACAGAGCCTGTTTACAAAGAATGTGCTGCACCACCCCCAACTGGACCTGAGGCAAGAGGGCCTGCCTAAACTATTCTATTCTCCTCACAATCCATTCCTTCAGGGTTCCTCACCATAAATCTACACATTCAGAATCTTCTGTGAGTTTCCCTTAGTGAGAATAAATGACCCTTACATTTATATAACCTACTGTCTGTTCAATTTACCTTAAGGTTTGTCCTTAAGGCTTGTCCTATAGTTCTGTCCTTTAGCCGCACATGTCTGGTTAGTTGTCATCATTGGTGTGATTTTCCATGGGAATCCTGTAGTCATACTCATGGGCAGTTCAATGCATATTCAGTAGGTGATCACGTCAACGTATGTATGTACCCAGTCAACTCTGGTGCAGTGCCTGCAGCCAGAACACTATGGGTGAAAAGACAGAAAAGTTATTGGTACTAATAGGGGAAGTACTCGCCCCTTTGGTAAGATACATGCCAGTTTGCCATCCTGAGAAAGGATGGTTGCAGGAATAGGTATCTTACCTGGTTTGGGGACCCACAAGGCCATACAAGCAGAAGACCAGTAACTCTCTGACTTTGGCAGTGGTCCCACAAGATCCACCTGCCACTGTGTCAGGGGCACTCTCACATGACTTATCTGCCCAACAGGGGCACCACTCTGCTCATCAGGAGCACATCTGGCAATTAGGGGCATTTTTTCTCAGGTCCATGCAGCACCCAATGAGACATTGACCACCCAGTCCTGCAGCTAGCATGCTGCATCCTCCAGTGTAGCCACCCAGCTACATCAGCTGCTGGAGCTCTCTCCAGCCATCTTACCACAGCCGGCACATCAGCTTCATCATTGTCAATTCAACATGAGGCCTCCGGTCCTCGCCTGCCCCCAAAGGACAAGTACTTTGGCCTGCTCCCTAATCAAAATGGAATATTAGGAGCAACCCAAAAATCTTTTAAATCCACTGAGCGTACCTTGCTACTTGTCTCTGCACGTTTGGTAAAACACTGTTCAGGGCTCAATTGCTGCCACAAGGCAAACATGACTGCATTTGGCTGCCAGTCAATTTCCTTCCTATCAACCCCTGCTGCAAGCAAGTCAAGCCACATCTGCTTACACCTAGTCTTGCTTGGTCCCTTTGAGATAAAATCCTATTTCTTGGGGGTTTGGTCTTAGCCACCTTTCGGACCCCTTTTGCTTGTCTTTTATCCTCTACTTCACCTAAGCCAGCTATCATGGTCGTTACCTCATGTATAGGACGACCAATGTGTGGGGCCAGTATGGCCATCAGTGACCCAAAGAATGTGGCCTGGGCATTTTGCAGCACTATGTCTCTCATGCTGCCTGTAAAATTTTCATCGTCCAGGCCACGGGTGTTCACATTAAACATGGACTGCCGCATCCCCAGTTCTAAAATTATTTGGACCAAGTCAGCATATGTTTGCCATTTACTAACAATCTTGGGCAGTTCTCCAGCATTTGTCCACGTGGGTCAGGCAGCTGCGCTCACCCAGTCCATTAAGGAGTGATTACCTGGCCCTGGTGCATAGCTGCGGCTATTCTGCAGCCGCTGCCTCAGGGAGGGGTGCATGGCGATGGAGGCCAACTTCTCCATCTCCTCACCAGAGCACATCACACTATCCAAGCCTAGGTCCCATAACCACAGCAGCCAAGCAGCCAGGGGCTCCCCCTGTTTCTGCCAAAACCATCTCCCCAAGTCAACTAATTCAACCTGGGTATACGGGACATAGGTAGTGAATTGGGTCACCTGTGGATCGCCCACCAGTTGTCCACCCAGTCCCATAGGCTGCTCGTGCTTCATTTTCTGATGCACAACAGGTCATGCCTGGAGACACACGGTCTCCCCCAACTCACCACTGGGTTTGTCGTGATCCCTGGTGTGAGAAGCAGGAGTGACCAGTCGCTGCACGTTGTCCTCCAGGACATTGATCTGCGCTTCCAACAGCTCTGCTTTCTGCCACAAATATCTATCAGTTTGCAGTATAGTGAGCAGCAGCCAGGCTCTGGTCAGCAGAAAAGTGGCCACGGGGCACCACATGCTCAAAGACAGCCATATTTCCTCCCCCTCCCAAGGGGTTCTCCACTGCAGTGTCTGGTCTATGCTGCCTTGCAGTACCATGAACATCAACCAGATCCCAGTCAACAGGAAGGTAGCCATAGGGCACGACATATTCCAAAGTAGCCACATTTCCTCCTTCTCCAAGGGCTTGTGGCTCCTGTACCTGCTCAGAATCCTGCTACAACTACGCCAATTGTAGAGTAAGGCTTGAGAGGTCTGTGAACTCCAGACCCAGCCCCAGATCTACATATATGGCAAATAGAAGCCAACTTTGTGACAATTAGGGATTAGCAGTGATGAGGATTTTGAGCTACTGACCAGTTGCCAAAAGAAGAAAGAGGGAGGTCTGGTGGGGAGCAGGGGGAGAAATCTCTGTATCCATCTTCAAAAAAATTTTCTGTTTTAAACTCTTGAGTGAAAAACCAGAATGTACTCTTCATCATTGGATATCATGATTTATAAGGTCACAAACTGGTTACAAATCATCTCTCAGCCTCTTGTAGGATAATGGCAGTTCACTTCTCCTCTACAACTATTCCAAGGAATTCCAGGAAAATTTATTGCAATGAGCAAAACCTCGTGGCCTACATTAATAGATGATCAGGGCCATGTTTTACACAGTCCCGGGGGACAGCATTCATATAGGTGGCTTACTGTTTTAGCAGGAATGACTCTTAAACCACAAACGTAACTATGCAAGACACACCCATTTATTTTCTATAACTTGACTTAATTTCTGACTCTGGGCTTCCCATCATTCTTGTTTGTAGGAAAATTTAACCTCTGCCTTTCTTTTTTCTTTCCCGACTGCCAAAACATTTCATTGTTCTGGGATTTTGCACACCACCAAGTGGATACCAGAAGGGAGTCAGGTTTGAGCCATCTCCAGAGGCAGCCTGTTGAAGTGAAAGGACCCAGGAAGAGATCGTAGGTGCAACACTAGAGGACAGCAGCTGAGAAGGATGGGAAGAGGTCGTTTAGAAGATATCTCATTAGAAAATGGTGCAGATTAGAGGTTCCTGGTAGGAAGGTATTTAAATAAATTGCAAATACAGCCCAAGAGAGAGAGTTCTCATTTTAATGTCCGTCAAGACAGAACTAAAAAGAACAAATGCTAAGTAAATAGGCCTTTGCTCTTTCCCTCTGAGTGCTCTTCCTCCCCACTGGGTGTGCAGCGGGGTGGTGGTATTAGGAGCTGCAGTTTAGAATAAGACAGCAGTAGAAACAGCCTGCACTTCTGAATCCTGGTTCCCAAACAAAACCAGGAGTCAGACCCCAGTTGAGAGAAAGGGAGAAGCTTTAGTCTAAATAGGAAATTAAAGTTAGACTTACACTTACCTAAAAGTGAGACTGTAGCTGTGGTGGGAAATGACCATAAATGCTAAGAGCTCTCCCTGAGGTGTTGCCAAGTGGTAGGGAGGATACACTCAGCAGAATATGGATGGAGACAGTTGTTTCTTGATTGTATCCTACATAGAATGTGTTCTCTTTCTGCATGCTAGGTCCCTTCCAGGCTGGTTGCCCTCTGACACTTCCATGTCTCCCTCCCTCGCCGGTCACAACCATTACCTGGAGCCATTCTGCAGGAAGTTGTGCTGCCTTCCTGGACGTTTCTTGGAGGCTGCAGTCGACCCCTCCCTTTCTAGGGAAAGCCTCCTCTTCCTCCTACATTTTTCAAACTCCACTCATCCTTGCAAATATTTTTTCCCTTACACATCCTCTACAACAATGTAAGTTCTTCTGTGGGCTTAGTTTCATTTTTAGGAACAGAAGCCAGAAAGGGTAGGGGCAACTTGATTTTCTGTACTTGAAGTGGTGGAGCACGAAGGTGGCTATTGGCTTGAATATGGTAAAAGCCAGGGGGAAAAATGGGTGAGAAAAAATATATAAATTATATATTAAAATATTATCCAGCTCCACTTTGATTTCTGCTGAAATGTGATAGTTCTTGATCTGATTGGATTTTGCTACTGGATGCAGAAAGATGAATGTAACTTGAACTAGTCATGGCATATTTTATACACTGGTGTGCTTGCTTCTTCCCCTATGCTTTCTATGGGCTGTATAAGAGGCAGCAGAGGACTTACCATATTTACCATTAAATAATTAATCTCATGGGTCTTTAACATCTGCCTTCCCTGCTCAGTCGTAAGCTCCATGAATGCAGGAGCCATGTCTGTCTTTTCTTTTCATTTTTTTTTTTAATTTTTATTTTGTCAATATACAATGTATATGATTATTATGGCC
>NW_007727786.1:508264-513052 GCF_000696425.1 Galeopterus variegatus
ACGGCTCACAGGATCGCGCTGTCTCCTGTCACGGCCGCTCCAGACCCGTCGCCATCTTGGATCTTCCATGTCTGTCTTTTCACTCTGGATCCTAGTGTCTTATACAAAATGGTGGATTCATACATATTTTTCTTAAATAAATGAATAAATGTGTCAAAGTTTTAGGTATGGGGGGCGGTGCTGGCCAGGAGTGTGATAGCCCGGGCCAGACTACCCACCTGGCTACTTCATGTGAAGATCTAGGAACCTGAGAGGGGTGAGTAGACCTGAGTTAAGTCAGCCACTTACAACTCACCCAGGGTCAGTCTGGTATTATATGTGTTCTGCCTTAGGTTTGAGGGCTGTAGGTTATATCCTGGTAGGTTTTATTCAAGTGATTATCAAAACTAAAAAAAAAAAACATCTCAAATCAGTTTTGGGATTTAAAAGTATAAAGCTGCCCAAGTCCCATGGAGACGACACACCCCGTGGCACCAGCACGCGACTTAGCAGGTAGGCTCTGCCACGGCCAAACACCATCCCCAGCCTGGCAGAGTGCGCACTGACCAGAGAGGTACCTCTGCAGAGAAGCCTGAGACCCGTGGAGAACACACGCCACATGGTGCCAGCACATGACCGAGCAGGTAGGCCTTGCCACTGCCAGACCCATCCCCAACCTGGCCAAGTGCACAGCAACCAGAGAGACCCCCACCCCTGGAGAGGCCTGAGACCTGTGGTGACCACACATTTGAGGCACCAGTGGGTGACTGAGCAGGCACTGAAGTAGCCATGCCAAATTGGCAGCCCCAACAGGATCCTAGCCAGACAATAGTGGTGAACTGGTGGACTGTGAAATCCCTTGCCACAATGACTAAACATCAAAGGAAAGATACCAGAAATATGAAAAATCAAGAAAGTATGCCACCAAAGGGTAATAATTCTCAAGCTCTAGATCCAATAGAACAAGAAGCCCTTGAAATGTCTGACAAGGAATTTCGACTGATAATTCTAAGGAAACTAAATAAGATACAAGAAAACTCAGCTAGACAGCATGAAGAAAGGAGGAAAAGTATACAGGACCTGAAAGAAGAAATATACATGGAAATCAATGCCCTGAAAAAGAATGTAGCAGAGCTTGCCAAGCTGAAGAATTCATTCAATGAAATAAAAAACACAACATAGAGTATAACCAGCAGGTTTGCAGAAGCAGAAGAGAGAACTTCTGACCTTGAAGATGGGTTGTTTGAAATAACACAGGCAGGCAAAAAAGAAAAAGAAAAAAGAATTAAAAGCATGAAGAAAATCTAAGAGAGATATCAGACAACTTTAAGCACTCAAATATCTGAGTCATGGGTATTCCAGAAGGGGAGGAAAAAGGAGATTGCATTGAAAACATATTCAACTAAATAGTGGCAAAAAAATGCCCAGGTATAGGAAAAGAGACAGATCTTCGGATTCAGGAAGCTCAAAGATCCTCAAATGTATTCAACCCAAAAAGGTCTTCTCCAAGACATGTTATAGTCAAATTGGCAAAACTCAAAGACAAAGACAGAATCTTAAAAGCTGCAGAAGAGAAGCGTCAAATCACCTGTAAGGGACCCCAAATCAGACTAACATCAGACTTTTCATCACAAACCCTAAAAGCCAGAAAGAAAAGGGATGATGTATTCAAAATACTAAAAGACAGAGATTGCCAGCCAAGAATACTTCACCCCGCAAGGCTATCCTTATGAAATGAAGGGCAAATAGTATATTTCTCAGACAAACAAAAACTGTGTGAGTTCACTACCACACAACCACCTTTACAAGAAATTCTAAAGGGAGTTCTGGGTTTGGTACCTGAAAAATAACTACCACTGTCATAAAAACTCAAGAAAATCAAAATTCACTAATAAAATAAAAATGCTACCAGTGAAGAGGGAAAAAAGTTTATCTACCACCCAAAACACCAACAAATACAGAAGACAAACAGTAAATCAGAAAGAAAGGAACAGAAGACACTTAAGACATCCAAACAAAAATCAATAAAATGCTTGGAGTAAATCGACACTTTTCAATAACAACTCTTAATGTAAAAGGATGAAATTCCCCAATCAAAAGATACAGACTGGCTGACTGGATGAAAAAGGAGGACCCAACGATATGCTGCCTTTAAGAGACCCACATCACCTATAAAGACTCACATAGACTAAGAGTGAAAGAATGGAAAAAGATTTACCATGCAAACAGAAATGAAAAACGAGCTGAAGTAGCTATACTTATATCTGATAAAATAGACTTTAAACTAAAATCCCATAAAAAGAGATAATGAGGGCCACTACATAATGATAAAAGGATTGATCCATCAAGAAGACATAACAATCATAAGTATATATGCGCCCAATGTCAAAGCTGCCAGATTTATAAAGCAAACTCTATTAGACCTAAAGAAGGAAATAGACACTAACACCATAATAGCTGGGGATCTGAACACCCCCCTGTCAATACTGGACAGATCATCAAGGCAAAGAATCAGCAGAGAAACACAAGATCTAAACAACATACTAGACCAATTGGACATGACAGATATCTACAGAACATTCCATCCAACAACCTCAGAATATTCATTCTTCTCATCAGCACATGGATCATTCTCCAGGACAGATCACATGTTAGGTCACAAATCAAGTCACAACAAATTCAAAACAATTGGAATTATCCCATGTATTTTTTTCAGAACACAATGGGTTAAAATTAGAAATCAGTAACAAATGAAATTCTAGAAACTATACAAACACAGGGAAATTAAACAGCATTCTACTTAATGACATATGGGTCCAAGAAGAAATCAAACAGGAAATCAGAAAATTTCTTGAAATTAATGAAAACAATGACACATCATACCAAAACCTGTGGGATACTGCAAAAGCAATACTAAGGGGGAAATTTATTGCATTAAATGCTTACTTCAGAAGAATGGAAAGATGGCAAGTGAACAACCTAATACTTCACTTTAATTTACTAGAAAAACAAGAACAATCCAAACCCAAAGTTAGCAGCAGATGGAAAGAAATCATTAAGATCAGAGCAGAACTCAATGAAATTGAAACCCAAAAAATGATACAAAAGATCAATGAATAAGAAAGTTGGTTTTTTGAAAAGGCAAATAAAATTGACAAACCATTAGTATGGCTAACTAAAAAAAGAAAAGAGAAGATTCAAATAACAAAAATTAGAAATGGAAAAGGTGATATTACAACTGATACCTCTGAAATACAAGGAATGATTAGAGACCACTATAAACAATTATATGCCAACAAATTTGAAAACCTGGAGGAAATGGATAAATTTCAGGACACAAACAAACTACCAAAACTGAGCCAAGATGATGAAGAAAATCTGAACAGACCATAACAATAAAAGAGATTGAAGCTGTTACCAGAAGGCTCCCAACAAAGAACAGCCCAGGACCAGATGTGTTCATAGCAGAATTCTACCAAACATTCAAAGAAGAATTGACACCAATTCTCTACAAACTATCCCAAAACATTGAAACAGAGGCAATACTTCCAAACTCATTCTATGAAGCAAACATCACCCCGATACCAAAACCAGGTAAAGATACAACAAAAAAAAAGAAAACTACAGGCCAATATCCATGACAAATATAGATGCAAAAATCCTCAGTAAAATACTAGCTAACAGAATACAGCAACACATATGCAAAATTATACACCACGATTAAGTGGGATTCATTCCAGGAATGCAAGGTTGGTTCAACATATGCAAATCAATAAACGTGATACACCATATTAATAAAATCAAACACAAGGACCATATGATCATCTCTGTAGATGCTGAAAAAGAATTTGATAAAACTCAACACTCATTCATGATAATGACTCTGTACAAGTTAGGTATAGATGGAAAGTATCTCAATATAATTAAAGCCATATATGACAAACCCACTGCCAATATCATCCTGAAAGAACAGGAACTAGACAAGGATACCCATTCTCACCACTCCTATTCAAC
The DNA here is from genome assembly GCF_000696425.1 of Galeopterus variegatus. Lineage (NCBI taxonomy): Eukaryota > Metazoa > Chordata > Mammalia > Dermoptera > Cynocephalidae > Galeopterus > Galeopterus variegatus. The sequence continues at coordinate 512,258 of NW_007727786.1, forward strand.
ATAGTGTTGGAAGTACTAGCCAGAGCAATCAGAGAACAGAAGGAAATAAAGGGCATGCAGATTGGAAAAGATGAAGTCAAACTGTCCCTGTTTGCAGATGACATGATCCTATATATTGAACAGCCGAAAGCCTCTACAAAAAAACTCCTGGAGTTGATAAATGATTTCAGCAAAGTTGCAGGATACAAAATCAACACACAAAAATCAGTAGCATTTCTATTCTCCAATAGTGAACATGCAGAAAGAGAAATCAGGAAAGCTTGCCCATTTACAATAGCCACAAAAAAAATAAAATACTTAGGAATAGAGTTAACCAAGGATGTGAATAATCTCTACAATGTGAACTACAAGCTACTGTTGAGAGAAATTAAGGAGGATACGAGAAGATGGAAAGATATCCCATGCTCTTGGATTGGAAGAAGCAACATTATGAAAATGTCCATACTACCCAAAGTGATATACAAATTCAATGCAATCCCCATCAAAATTCCAATCACATTTTTTACAGAAATGGAAAAATCTATCCAGACATTTATATGGAATAACAAAAGACCACACATAGCCAAAGCAATGCTGAGCAAAAAAAACTAAAGCTGGAGGCATAACACTACCTGACTTTAAACTATACTACAAAGCTGTAATAACCAAAACAGCATGGTACTGGCCTAAAAACACACACTGATCAATGGAATAGAATAGAGAATCCAGAAATCAACCCACACACCTACAGCCATCTGATCTTTGACAAAGGCACCAAGCCTATACACTGGGGAAGAGACTGCCTCTTCAGCAAAT
>NW_007727786.1:514052-560789 GCF_000696425.1 Galeopterus variegatus
CCATACCTCTCACTATATACTAAAATCAACTCAAAATGGATTAAAGAATTAAATATACACCCTGAAACAATAAAACTTCTTAAAGAAAACATAGGAGAGACACTTCAGGAAATAGGACTGGACACAGACTTCATTAATATGACTCCAAAAGCACAGGCAACCAAAGGAAGAATAAACAAATGGGATTATATCAAACTAAAAAGCTTCTGCACAGCAAAAGAAACAATTAACAGAGTTAAAAGACAACTTACAGAGTGGTAGAAAATATTTGCAAAATATACATCTGACAAAGAATTAATATCCAGAATATACAAGGAACTGAAACAACTTTACAAGGAAAAAACAAGTAACCCAATTAAAAAATGGGCAAAAGAGATAAATAGACATTTCTCAAAAGAAGATATATGAATGGCCAACAGATACATGAAAAAATGCTCGACATCACTCAGCATTTGGGAAATGCAAGTCAAAATCGCACTGAGATACCATCTCACCCCAGTTAGCATGGCTAATATCCTAAAGACCGTGAATGATGAATGCTGGCGAGGTGGCGTAGAAAAAGGAACTCTCATACATTGTTGGTGGGACTGCAAAATGGTGCAGCCTCTATGGAAAATGGTATGGAGGTTCCTCAAACAATTGCAGATAGATCTACCATGTGACCCAGCTATCCCACTGCTGGGAATATACCCAGAGGAATGGAAATCATCAAGTCAAAGGTATATGTGTTCCCCAATATTCATTGCAGCACTCTTTGCAATAGCCAAGAGTTGGAAGCAGCCCAAATGTCCATCATCAGATGAGTGGATATGGAAAAAAATGGTATATCTACACAATGGAATACTACTCTGCTATAAAAAAGAATGAAATACTGCCATTTGCAACGACATGGATGGACCTAGATAGAAGTATATTAAGTGAAACGAGTCAGGCACAGAAAGAGAAATATTGCATGTTCTCACTTATTTGTGGGAGCTAAAAATGAATAAATAAATACACAAACAACCACGGGGGGGGGAAGGGAAGAAGACACAACAATTACAATTCCTTGATGTTGATACGATAAGCGAACAGAAAGGAGGTTATTGGGAGGGAGAGGGGCAAGGGAGCAGGGAGGGAGGTTTCAGTAATGGGCCACAGTAATCAACCACATTGTATATTGAGAAAATAATTTTTTTTTAAAAGTGTATAGCTAGTGCTAGGTCTCACAGACCCCTGGAGCCTGTTGTCCAGACTGGGTCACAAACCCTCCACAGGTTTATGAGCTAGCTAATAGGAAAAGTTCCTTGGAGCCATTAGTGAAGAAATAATAAGCTTTATTCAGAGCTAGGAGTGCCTGACCTAATATGGCTTCCCTGCCCATCCTCTAGAAGCTTTGTGCATCTACACCATTAGTCCTTTATACTCAAGTCTGTAATTCAAAAAAACACCCAGATGCACATGCGCAATCACAACTCAGATGCTCGACAAGACTCCGAACATCCGAGGAGCGCTGAGCATTTTTTTTCTGTATTTTCCCAACAAAAAGAGAAATGCAAAAATTTAAATTGCTACCTCTTTGTTTAGTATTTTATAAGAATTAAAAAAGAAAAAAGTATAGGTCCCTTAATGGCCTAGTGGCTTGCTTCAAAGTTAGTAGTTTCCAATTTAACTTAGACTAATGTGTTTGTCAGCTGAGGTTGCTTTGAGGAGAGGAGCTTACTTTTAATGATTACAGAGAACACTGATTCTCGCAGACTTCGTGTTTTGAAAAGCATTATGATGGAATCATTATAAATAATAATATTTACAGAACACTATATGAAGAAGCATGTCATTTTTGTGATTTCATGTCCACAGCAAACTAGAGGAGCTGGAACAGCAGGTGAACCAATGGTGTAGATCCTAAGAGATAGTTTCCCTTCTCCCCCGCTCCCACCCAGCCTCTGAGTCTCAGTATATCCCAGATTCAAAGATTCTCTTTTACTTCTTCCCCATAGCAGTTAGACCCACAACTAGTACCAGCACACATGGGTTGTGGATGGAAATATTCAATCCTTTCCTTTTCATCCAAATCCTACCATCATCTCAAAAATGGCTCATGTTGTTCATTCGTCTGAAAAATGTATGAAACATATTGGTACTTCATTATGTTCACCCTTTCAGTGTTGCTAAACTTTTAAAAATCTGTTTCGTGTTTTACTGGCACAACTGGGTATGAGATAAAGGAGAGAGGACCATAAAATGCACATTACATTTTGTTTCAGAGATTTGCAGTTAATATACGATTGTTGGATAAATGTCCAGAACCTTACCAATTGGAATACTTAATTAAATCAAGTTAGGGCCGGCCTGGTGGCGCTCTGCTACAGTGCGCTGCTTGGGAGTGTAGTGGCGCTCCCGCCGAGGGTTCGGATCCCACATACAGACCGGCGGCCCACTGGCTGAGCGAGGTGCAGGCGCAACACCGAGGGTTGCGATCCCGTTGCTGGTCCCAGTCCGGTACGGGCGCGACACTGAGGGTTGCGATCCATTGCCGGTCACGAAAAAAGACAAAAAGGAAATAAATAAAATAAATAAATAAATAAAATAAATCAAGTTATGTATTTGTGTGGTAGCCTAGCAAATGTCTGGCACTTCTTAGGTGTTCAATAAATATTAGCACTCCACTTGTAATCTGAGATGTTAAATTTGGTTTTAAAATAAACCAACAAACCAACAAGCTACTTCCCAGGTACATTTTGAGTTCAGCCTTATCTTTTAGAAATTCTATATTTACAACTATACTACCATAATGAGAGAATAACTACTTAAAATGATGACCCTGAGATAGAAATCCTTTAATATTAAGAAAGAAAAGTTAAAATGTGTTTGACATATTGAGTTTATTTAATTCAATTTCCATCCCATCTTTGGCCATGCCTCCTAATCCTAGACAAGAGAACTAACATTGCAAAGCTTAGCTCAGTGGGCTCTCCATGGATTTACTTTAATCTGCATTGCTTAGATCATTAAAGACAATCTGCCTCCCCCAACCCCATAGCTTTATGGCTGTTCACACCATTTCATTCTTCTCTAACACGCTAACTCTACGGTGTCACCCTCAGCTGTTAACTTTACTTTATCCACACAAGAGCTTCTTTGATTTTCCTCCCCCTCCCTTTAAATGCTCTTTTTCTTTAATCATCTCTTTTTTTCCATCCTGTCTCAGGAGTGATCTTAGTTCCCAAGGCCATTCCTTCCCTCTCCTGTCCCCTTCTGGCCTGTTCCCTCCTGGCCTTCAGGATCTAGTGCATGAATTACCCTCCACTGCTCTTGCATCTTCAGTGTCACTCTTTTCACAAGCTCTACAAGCATGGTCAGGTTTCCCCAGCTCTAGAAAATTCTTCATAACCCTTCTGGCTACCCCGTAAATTACTGTTTCATTTCATTTCCCACCTTTCATTTACTACTTCATCTCTCAAAAGTGCAGTAATCATAGGTTATCTCCATTTCCCAATTCTTTGGTTTGAGGCCTATCATCCCTCCAAATCTCACATTTAAGACTTCACATTCCAGTTCTAAGGGGGTGAACTTGTGATTAGGTTCTAGGACAAATCTAGTAACAAAAAAGCAACTATTACCCCTTAGAGTCACAGTTTTTGTTTTTGTTTTTTTCCTTTTTGTCTTTTTTTCGTGACCGGTAACGGGATCGCAACCCTCGGTGTTGCACCTGCACCGCGCTCAACCAGTGAGCGGACCGGTCTCTATATGGGATCCGAACCCTCGGCGGGAGTGCCGCCATGCTCCCAAGCGCCGTCCTCTACCGAGTGCACCACCGGGCCGGCCCAGAGTCACAGTTTTGAGTCTCTGTATAAGTGCTCCAATCTGGCACTGGGTCCTGCCCACGTTAGTGCTACTCGAGCTTACGATGCCAGCCTCCTGCCTGCTTCAGCTTCTGCGTCTTGCTGACCTCCAGTATCCTCCTTTCATCCTCTCTCACGTTTGGACAAATAGACATCAAAATGTTAACTTCATTACTCATAAAGCTGATTAGGGAACCTGTCTTTAGATGTTTGTCCAAAGGCCTTGTTGAAATGAATTTTCTCCTATGACAGCAGCCCAGCATGTATCCTCCCTGCACTAGGTTTACAGGCTGGCTTATGGAAGACTCAAGGGCTAAGCCTTTCATCCAAATTCACAAAAGATAAGTCACTCATCTATTGAGAGAAGAGGAGGATCAGAGATAAGATGAAAACATTCTTCCCATACTTTTGCATTACTGGGGAGTATGTTGGACATTTTCTTTCCTTCATGGAAACGTGAGTCATGAGGAATAAATGTTCCCCACTGTCCATCCTCTGCCTCCCTGTGGGGCCTCTCTTGGTTCCTGTTCAGCCCCAGAAAGCCTGTCTAATCTTGGATACCCCTGATCCAGGCCTCACCAGGCCTGATGTTGCTGGTATACACTTGCTCCTGGACCACACACGCTATGGTTTCTGGTCGACAATCAACCTAAGACCTTAATTACCCAATCCAGCAACACCTTCTCAGCCCCTGACAACCACCATTATACTTTTTGTCTGTATGAATTTGACCAGTCTAGGTACCTCATATACGTGGAATCGTATGTGTCTGGCATATTTCAATAAGCATAATGTCTTCAAAGTTTATCCGTGTTGTAGCATGTGTCAGAATTTTTTTTCCTTTTTAAGGCTGAATGACATTTCGTTGTATGTATATACCATGTTTTGTTTATTCATTCATCTATTGATGAACACTTGGGTTGTTTCTATGTTTTAGCGATTGTGAATAATGCTGCTGTGAATATGGGTGTACAAATATCTTTTGAGTCCGTTTTTAAAAATTTTTTAAGATATGTACTGCTATGGTTTGAATGTGTCTCCCAAAATTTATGTGTTAGAAACTTAATCCCCAATGCAAAAGTGTTGGAAAGTGGAGCCTAATGAGAGATGTTTAGGTCTAAGGAAGGGTATGTCAATGATAAGTCTGGAACAACTTGTCACTCCTTAAAACTTGGGGTTATGCCAAAAGAACATAGAAGCTAACTTGAAGAAACCCCTGCTGGTCAAAGATGGGGCTATTTGAACATCAATAATAATAATTATACCATCATTGGTTAGAGCATCAAATATGTAAAAACCTATTAATTCATTATAATGCTTTAAAAAGAAAATCTGGCTTATCACCTTTGGATGTGGCTAGGACATCAGCTTATTACTCTGAAAATTGGAAATTAAAGTAAGAGAATAAAGCATCGATCTGCATCTCTTGGATGAACCATGTTTCTCATTAACCAAAGAGATAATGAAGGAAAACTCTTCTTTATGTAAGAATCACAGCAAATAAACCAGGTTCTCATATCTAAAATGGGAATGTTTACGATTTACTTTATAGTGTTACTGTGGCTCGTTGTAAAGTCTCAGTAAATGTTAGCTTTTATAATTACTCTTTTTTTTTCTTTGACTGGTAAGGGGATCACAACCCTTGGCATGGTGTTGTCTGCACCACGCTCAGCCAGTGAGCGCACCGGCCATCCCTATATAGGATCCAAACCTGCGGCCTCAGCACTACTAGTGCCGCACTCTCCCAAGTGAGCCACGGGGCCAGCCCTATAATTACTCTTTTTGAAAAGGATACTTTCTCTTTTTTAAGATGTTATGAAGAGAACACACTTGCTGTTGAGAATATTCTTGAAATTTATTTTCCTACTTAGAACAATGCTTGATTTCAACTTACAATATCAACTTGGTATCCTAAATCAACTTTAATCCTCCAATATCATATCCCCATGTGCTATTCCAGAAGGTCCAGGATGAGCCAGTGAGCCAAATTTATTAAATGACAAATAATGTTTCCATGTTCCAGCAAGGATTTCAATCCTTTGTATGTTGACATGATCTCTCAGATTGGGGAGTGAGTTCAATATGAGTGAATGAAATGATATGAATACTATAAAAAGCCCTTGTAAATAGAAAACTGAATCCCAAATATGGGATGAAATAGGTCTCCTCGGTAAGTGGTTGACTAGACTATACCTTAAGTATCCTTTCCTGTTCTGCATCTTTCACAGGACAATGTCAAGGCAGAGTATATCCAAAACGATTTGACCAGGATTGTGAAATTTATGCCCCATAAGTTGTGATGTATCAGTGAGTGTGATGTATTAGCAACTGCAATAGTTAGTATCACAGAATACACATTTTCTCTTTGGTATATGTGATATTAACCATATTGCTAGGATTGTTTATTTATTGGCTGCTTGGTGCTTTTCCATTTTGCTGTGTATATTATTTCTCAAATATCCCTGGTTAAAGCAGCCATAACTGTACTAAACTGTATTTGAAAATTAAAGCATCTGAAAACCTCATATTGAAAGCTTAAAACTCCCTTTGTGCAAGAAAATTAGCACTCTCTAAGGCCTAATAGGCATGGTTGAGGATACCTCTGATGCCAACACTCTGAAAAGTACTCAAAGTCGCTGTGCTATCATCTAATGAAATATTGTAATTTTAGGGAAAAGAGTAAAGAATATTTGAAAGTGATGAAATAGAGGTTATTTTCAGTGGTGCAAAAAATTACATAATAGACACAGAAAGCTGGTTTCCTGGAAATGATTTTGCTGTAGGTGTAATTAGGAAAGATATGACGTGTATCAATGGGAAAACTATATTAAAATTATAATTAAATTCCATAATCATGCATAACCATATAGAAACAATAAATCAAAGTGAAATTGCTCAAAATCATCCTAAATATTTATTAAATTTATTATTAATTTATAATATTGTGTTCAGGGAAATGTTATGACTTCCATTTTTACTAAGAATTCTCCATTCTATTCTGATACAATCCCACTTGTTTATCTGTATTTTCATGAAGCTTATTACAGCTTTCTCTTTTAAAGGATGGGACATTTTACACAATTTTTCAATACATAAAATTCGTTAAAAGCATGGTTCATACCATTTATAATGGAAGAAAACAAAAGCATATTTCTTGTGGCTTGTTAAGCACATTTTTCATTAGAGCTACTTAAAAGTATAATTACATTTTCCAGAAAAGCATTTTTTAAAAAGCTTTGGTCTTTGTAAGTGTTCATATACACTTTGTGTTTGAAGAGGGGTCTTCAAAAAAAGTAGATTTTGGAAGTAGTCAAAGAACAACAATTTTCATGCTCCGTTATAAACAACAAATAAATTGTCTTTCATTTGGTTTCATCTCACGTCAATCAAATGCCAGACTACCCATAATGAACTCTAATCTTTAATAGCTTAAAATTATTTTAGTCTTTTCTAAACAAAAAGCTCTACATAAGTTCTCTTAGTTCTAAACCAGCATTTTTTTTATTCAGAAATTATAGAGATTTCTTAGTTCCTCTAAATTGTGGCATTGTAGAGAAATTGAAGCATGTTAAATATAGTTCAGCTTTATAGTGGCTGTAGCCATTGAACTTGGTCCTGTGGCTGAGTTGGAGTTGACTCCTGGACGTGGGAGAGAGATCTTTCAGGCAACGAGAATAATATGTGAAACACATGCTGGCAGAAGAGTTAGAATTTTGTTTTAGCTCAGGTATAGGGTTTATTTGTTATACAGAATGGGAAAAAATGAGGAAGGACAAGAAAATTGGGGACAGATTTTTAAGCATTTACTACTTATTCATGAAATGAATTCTGTGCCCATGGAAAGTTAGTTTTCTTTATTTTCAGAAAAGTCATTACATAATTTTTACTCAAAGAAGTTTACTGAAGCAGTATTATTAACAAAAATATTAGAGCTAGGAGGGACGAAAGATAGGAATGTTGGGAGATTTTGATAACAAGAATAATGGTTAAATAATTGATCATCTTATTCATTAATTCATTCAACACACATCAGAGAACCCATTATGTGCCTGGTATCTGCCAGCTGGTGGAGATGCAAAGGGGAACAAAATAGAAACTCTAAGAGTTGTATGAGTGGAAGTATCCGTGAGAACTTATACTTGCTTTGCAGCCTGCTTCAAATGTCATCTCTTCTTTTAAGCACCCCCCTCTCCACAGTTGGAATTAATTCCTCCTTATTTTGTGTTCCCAAAATAAAATAAGAGCTTGATTTATGGTTTTGGTGCAGGATATTTTACATTGAATTTGAGCCTATTTGAGCCTATTTTATACACACACACACACACACACACACCCACACACACACACACACACACACACCTTTCTCTCTTACTAACTAAATTGATCCCCTGGATGGAAAGAATCATGTCACATTTATTTTTGCAGTTACCTAACATTGGGAGGGTACAACATAAGAATTGTTTAGAATTCTTTGCCATCAGTTCCCTGTTATTGGCTCTAACTCATACTAGTCAGCTTCTTTTTTAGACCATATGACAGAAGTTAATATGCATGTTTTTCTTCTATTGCTGTGCCCCACTTCCATAAGTATGTGACATTTTGCAGCAGTTTTAGATTATTCACATATAAGCTAAAAGTTTTGAGGACTAGCAACATTAATGTTTACAAGTGTTTTGAGATCAAGGGTCAAAAATGGTTATATTCACTTTAACCTAGGATAAAATCATTTTCACAACACTAACAATTGTTTTTGATAAATTGTTACTGATTTTATATTTTATGTTTTGATATAGTAATAGCACCACAGAGATATTATGTTAGTGTTGGCAATAAATACTCAAAGTTACTGTAAATTTTCTGTAACTGTGATGACAGATGTTATGACTTTGATATTTTACAATGTTCTGTCCTGTAAATATACATTCCTTTGTAGTTTTCTGAGTTAATTGCTCTTGATCTGCATCAGATTGTTATTCTGGTGTTCTTGAGCTGTATATAGGATGAAAAATTATTAGAAGGAAGAATGGCTAATTTTAAAAAAGGGGAAAAAATGGTTTGAGAGAACCGAGATGATTATAAGAGGACACAGGATCTACGGATGTGCACATGTGATTTAATCCTGTCTTTGTCATCTAGTTGGAATGAGAGCAACCAAAATATTTTCCCCAAATATCACCCTTTTTGTCTGGTTGCATGAGTTTTCTTTATTAGAAGATTGTCTAAAATCATGTGACCTCAACACAGGTGGAATAATATCCTAAACTTTTAAATTGGGGTTTTAGAATCAAAGTTTATTTATTAAATTTATTATTTGTAGCAACATGGTAGTTTCTAAGGACATTAACATGAAAAAAGATTAATGATACAAATAGCAATTTATTATTTTTGGCAAAAGCTAATAGTGTACTTTTACTGTAATAAATGCATGCAATAAAGCAAATAGTATACTCTTACTGACGTACTAAATACATGAAATAAAGCTTGTACATTTTGCCTTGCTTTTTTGTTTAGAGCAATAAATCTTTTCAAAATTATACCAAATCAGACAGTGATTAGATTTCAAAGGTGCTAAGTTTCTTACTTTTTTTTCTTCGTTTTCCTTTTCTTTTTCTTTTTTTGACTGCTGCTTTGGAATGGAATTGATCTGGGGTGAGGGAGGAACAGGGGTGGAACAATAGTCATCTCTTGAAAATAGAGATTTCAATGTGTAATTATTTTTGCAAAGTGGCTTAGTTTGGGAATCGTAGAAGCAGACTCTGAGATGAAGATTCTTGAGCAAGTGATTTATGATTGAAGTCTTCCCAGGAGATAGTGGTAAGGGAAGCAAGACTGGTAAGGTGAAAAGATGCCAAGCAAGTCTGCAAAATCAGGCAAAGTCCTTCTGAGGGTAGCAAATCTCCCAAAGAAAGTCTTAGGTAAGAGCTATTGGAAGCAAACGCATTCTTCAGTTGGAAGAGGGCTGCTCAAAAAGGATGAAAAAAAAGATCGGAGAGGATCTGGGCAGAGCATTGACTGTCTATTACACAGTGTTTCAGAGAAAGTTTTTCTTTGTGAAGCATTTCAAAGTAAAGAAAAAATAGACTCTCTTGCATAAACCGGTTATAAATGAAGGGATTGCTTGCAATGTATGGGACCTACTTTAGCCCAGTGGATTAAGCTTTGGAGTTAAAACAAAAATGAGCATTGGAGCCTGAAGATCATGCAGCTTATGGCCATTCAGGGGCTGGAAAAAAAGTAAGGTCTGAATGAAGAAGTGGCATTTTTGACGGAAAGAAATGAAAGGTGAGGGAATTACACTAATTATTAGGAAACTGTGCATGGATAAATTACATTGACAGATTAATTGAGACTGAAAGGCTTAGCAAATGAATAATCTAAATTAGTGGAAGGTTAGAAAAAGGATAGAATTCTAGAAAAATTCTAGAATTGAGTGTTTAACGCAAATCTATATGAACCGCAAATTAAAATTAAAATAGTTATCGATGTTATCTAACTGCACAGCAACATCATTATTACATCTAAGGGATGGAAATGTCTCAGAGAGGTCTCACTATATGGAATGACAGACACTTGAGGGTAGCTGTACAGTCTCTGTGGAAAAGGTGGGTGAGGAGAAAATCATGTGATACTTGCAGCCAAGTAGATGTGCTGACATCTGGCTGGTTCACTGCATCAGTTACTTAACACTAGGTCACCCACCGAAGACAAAATAACTCATGCAAATTACAGGCTTGCTACTTTTTTCCCCGCATGTCACATACACAAGGAAGCAATATGGATTTAGGGAGAAACAGTCTGGAGAACATCTCGAGGAAGTTTCTCCAGTACAAGCTCAGGGATTACGTAGGTTGGGGGAGTAATACATAATCACAGACGAAGTGGATGATGTGTCTTGACATTAAATATTTTGGACAAAAAAAAATTGAAAATTTATCTTAGACTGGCAATATTTTTTCACTGCCTCTAAATTACTTTGTGCTGTGTGATGGAGGAATGCTGGCAAATATCTGTAATTTAAGTGTTTAATTCCAATTTTGACATGATTTTTATGCCAGAGAGCTTTTTGGGTAAGAAGCCTATTAAAACTATTTATCACATGAACCCTGGTTTTGCTTTTGGAATACATCATCTCATTAATTAAGAGGTTGAAGTCTAATTACTTCATGTCTGTCTTCACTGGATTATGTAAACAGCAACCCTGTCATTACCAAATCATACACTATTTTTACTTTTCGAAAGATCTGGAGCTTACAGCCATCACTTAAATGGAACATTACAGAAAAGAGCATACCATTCCTAACTATATATTGAATAAGTCTATTCTGTTATTAGTATCTTCTTCAACTTATTTTTCCTTGTTCTGGTCATAGTTCAGTAACATTCAGAGAAGGTGTTATATGGTAGCTACTGTGGTAGAGAAGACCCATTCCTTACATTAACAATTTTGTCATCAAAGAAAAAAAATGCTTCCCTTAGAAATACATTATATATTCAAATAACATAGATTATTTTTGGCAGGCACATAACTTTTAGCTTATGATCATTGTCTTTAGTAATCATTAGCTTAGTTAATGAAAAATAAGATATTTATAATATTGAAAATATGAGCAACTGAAATATGAAACAAATGAAAACCACATATTCTTCTGAATTACTGACTTCCCCTACAAATAGTCCCAAATCACCATAGTATTAATATAGCCCTTTAATAACTTTTATGGACGAATAGTGAATTCCATGTTCAATGTAAGATGCTACAGGAACTTAGAATTTTAATTACAATCGCCTATTTGAATTTTAAAAGTTTCCATAGCAACTTTTATAATCAGGATTCCACTTTCCTTAGCCAAAATATTTTACTGACATTGACCTTCATATAGTGTTACCTACGCATTTGAGCACTGTTTATTTTTAACCATAAAGTTTCTTTGATTAAATTCATTTATGACTTAAATGTAGAAATAAATAATTACTTATTTATAGTAAAATTGAGGCTTACCCTTGGAATCATATTCTTGTAGTGCCATGTAACTAAAATAGGGCTTTGAATTTCAATTCTGCCACTGATGAGCTATGTGATGAGATCTTAGGCAAGTTACTTAACCTGTTTAATCCTCGGTTTCCCCATCTGTAAATCAGGGATAATAATATATACCTTAAATCATTATTTTGAGAATTAAATGAAATAATGTATACAAATTGCCAAGTAGGGCAAGGTATAATTACTCAGTACATTATTATTGTTTAGTGTTGTTATTTCATATCTGTAGTATTTTGTAAAATAGCATGATTAATTAATTGACTGGAAGAGACATGGCCTAACAGATAATATGTAGATCATTTATACTGGCCCTGAGAGTGTCCGCAATAACTGACTTGACTGGCTTTAATGTGTACAATCTGGTGATTTCTATGGTTACTAAGATATAGATTAAAAGTAGATATCAATTTCTTTACATTGGGCAACTATAATTTGTCCATAGATTACACATGTATTATCTTGAGATATTAACTGTGGGTTTTTTCCTCCTTCTGCTTCCTTGCACTAGTTACCTTTTCCTGATGATTTAGGTAATAGCACTTAGCAGGTCAGGGTCAGAACTGATACTGCTGAGAATTAAGTCATTCATCAGCTTTGAGCTTCATATTAGGCCTTTTTTAAAAGTCCACAGTAGAAACAATATTCTTGAGATTATAGCTTTTCTTTGCAGAAGACTGGGTATTTTGGCAGATAAAAAATTTGCTGAGTCCTTCAAAGTGCTGAGAACCTTGAAAGACTCAGTTTATACCAGAAATCAAAAAGTGGGGAAAAATACACAGAATAAGTCCCAAAGAGATAAAATTTGACCAGCATACAGAGAAAATTAAATAGGACCAGAGAAACCTTGTGATTGGGCAAGGAAGCTGACTGCATTGAGAAAACAAGAGAAAATGACTGCAAGTACAGTACAGACAGAAGACGATGCTCAAAACTGGGAAGAATGGGTTATGACTCTGCAGAGGCCAGTGAGGTCAGATAATGGCACTTGGGCCACACCCCTGCCCCTGATGACAAAACAATTTAAGTTCTGCAGGAACTTAGACCACTTCCAAGGAGAAGAAAATGAGGAAGAGGAGAATTCTGAACTGTTTACCCAAAAGAAACTGAGATTTAAACCAGAAGTATGTGTGAAAAAGTCCATTAATCAGACGAGCTCATATTCTAAGCTAGGTTTAGTTACTCGGAAATAAAAAAAAAAAACTTTAATTTTCTAACTTTATAGCTTATGACTGTGTTGAAATATCATATCCACTAAATCATCAGACTTGAAAGTAACTCAAGTTTTAGTTCTTCATTAACTTGAAAGCCTCCATTATCTGAAATAGTTTTCAAGATTAGAGTGAGGGGGCTGGCCTGGTGGCGCACTGGAGAGTGCACCACTTGGGAGCGCGGCGGCGCTCCCACCGAGAGTTCGGATCCCATGTGGAGACCGGTTCCCGCTCACTGGCTGAACGCGGTGCGTGCACAACACCGAGGGTTGCGATCCCGTTACTGGTCAGTTAAAAAGACAAAAAGGAAAAAAAAAAAAGATTAGAGTGAGGAAACATGTTTTATTTTCAAATAATTTTTTTAACTGCCATAAAATTTCAAATAGGTCCATCTACTATTACCCAGGATATTTTAGAAAACAACATTGAAGGGCTGTCTGGTTAGCTCAAGTGGTTGGGGTGCAAACACCAAGGTCAAGGGTTTGGAACCCTGTACTGGCCAGCAGCCAAAAAAAGAAAAAGAAAACAAGCATTGAAAATTACCTTCTCAAATAAGGTACATTATCTTAAGCAGATTAACCCTATTTTCTTTATACCTCAATTTAAAAACAAACTTTAAAAAATATAATTCAAGGTGTTAGTTATCATGGACAAATGTTCTGAATCCCATCATAAGAAGAGTTTAGAAAACTAGAATTTTTCTTCTATAAGCTATTCAGAAAGCTATGAAGTATAACTATACAAAGAACTTTTAATATGCAAACTACATTAAATATATTTATATAATCAGCATTTGGTTCAGCCTTGTCTTCAGCTTCGCATAATTGGTACGCTCCACGATTTATAGGTTTAACCATTTTCATTTGTAGTTGTGTTTTTAGTCATCGGCCAAACCTGATTGTGTTACAGGATAAGTCATTTGAATTGTTAGCCATAGCAAGCCAGGCTAAGCCATAATAACACTATTGATGTTAGACATAATATGATTATTAATATCAGGTTTTATATCAGCTACACTCTTACTGAATCTCAGGCATATAGAAAGGTGAGGAGAAAATGGATTTGAAATATCTCTTGATATTGTTGCTTTGGAATCACTTAATTCTACAAGTGAATATTTAAAAACCGTATCTTTGGTAATTAATATTTAATTTTTGCTTTTAAGTATTTGACTCAATGGAGCCATGCTTTTCATTTTTTTCATTTCATTTCATTTAACCTTAAGAGAAAGTTAACATCTGATTTATTGCCATGGACATAATATTTGCCTTTCAATAAGAAAATATATATATATGTTAGTCTATACTGGTTAACAGTCTTCTTTTCAGAGCTTGTACATTTGCTTGACCCAATGTTATAACTTTAATTTAGTCACAGAATAAGAATAAAGAACTTATAGACTGAAAAGTGAAAAAAAAATTTGTGCATCACGACACTCCAAAATATGTTATTTAATAACAAAGAAAAATGATTGCTACCTTCTGGATAAAAGAGAAAACTTTGTAAAATATCTGAAGCACTGGATATATAACAACATTATTGTAAATATCAATATTTATGGTCTACAGTTGTAATAAAGTTCTAATAAAAACTGTGAAACATACAATCTTTTTTTAACATCTAAACAATCATTGAAAATTCAATTTTTTTTCTTCTAAATTTTTACTTCATAGGGTAGTGAATGCAACACGGCTAGAAACAGGCATTCATAATATATCTTACACCCTCAAAACAATCATATAGACTCTCCCACTATTCTCCTGTAAGCATTCCTGTTGTCTACTGCCATCAATTGTAGGGTTGGAAGGCATTTTAACAAATGGATGACTGATTCAAAAAAAGAGAAAATAAATCTTTCATTAAGACAGTCCCCTGATAGTGGACACTGCTTGTTAAGAATCCAAAGGATTTTCTCAGTGTTCCATCCCATCATTTTTGTTGACATAGTCTGTGTTCCACATTGCCCTATGGCAATGTTACTCTTGCATTCCAATGCATTTTCTTAGTTCAGCTGCAGTTTTTTCCAGTTGCTGAATGTTCCATTGCCATTGTCTTCTATTTGACTGAAGCTTGTTCACCTGACAATGCAAACGCTTAAGAATTGCGTCATATCTCTTATGTTGCACCTATTGAAAGAAGAGTACACATCAACAAGAGCTTGGAAGGATAAGTAGCAAATGGTCATAAAGGATATTTTGACTACTCTAAAGAGGAAAGCACTTGATTAGAAACTATTCACTGTAAATAATAATGATAAAAATAAACAGTAATTGTATGATAACTATTTATTCAACATTTATTACAAGTTAGAACTGTGCTGAGAGCATTCCATATATAATTAAATTCTCACAACATCTTATGATGTGGGTTATTATTACCCTAATTTTTGCATGAAGAAACTGAAGATTAAAGAGTTTAAGTAATTTGGCCAAGGTTTCATAGCTAGCAAGTCGGTGGTATTTGGGATTTGAACCAAAGTGAAGTAATACCTTTTACTTCTCAAGGCAGTTACCAGTGTTAAATCAAACTAAATTTGGCCTGAGGCAGTCTCAGTACATTGAGTCCCTATGTAAGGAACTGCAACCTAACAACTGAAAGCCTAACTTAGAAGTATACTTCTGTAACAAATAGCTGAGTCTCAGCCAATCACAGGCTGCCAATTGATCAGACCATGTTCAAATAAGGCAAATGCTGAGCTGTAACCAATTAAGCATGTGTTGGTAGTTTCCATTCAGGTACTATCTTTCTGACAAGTATAACTTTGATGCGGAGATTGGCTCCTTGAGCACCCAGAGCCAGAGGTCAAGAACACTGAAACTCAGTTGACTGACTTGATTTCCATGTTTACTAATAACCTTGTGATAATGTGGCTTCCATTGTATTTTTCCTACAAGGAGGAGAAGCAGTACTACTGACTGACATAAGTTATTTGATTTCCTTAAGAGTTTAGTTATTATAATAAATGAATAAACTGGCATTTGATTTTTATATATCAGTTTCTTATGAATTGTACTAGCATCTCTGTCTACCCAATTCTGGAACACTAACAAGATTAAGTTTCTAAGCTCACAAGGCTAAAAATGGTTTTGGCCCAGGGGTGACTTCGTGAAGGTCACCTTGTGTGCCTTCTTAAAAGACAGCCATTTGTTCAACCTCTACTGGTACCAGTCTGACTTTGATGTGTTTCTTAATATTGAAACTTGAATACCATTAAGCAGCTAAGGATATAATGGTTCTATAGAGAAACTAGCTTTTTTGCCTCGAAGAAATGGATGGGTTATTATTCCTATTTAGTTATTGTTGTTAGCAAGACAGAAAAAAAAAATGATAATCAGGCGTGATACCCTCAAAACACACTGAAAAAAAGGGAACAAGGCCCTGTACCAACCAATATAATCAGAATACCACTCTGACCTCATCTCTTACTACTTTTCTCTTTATTTCCTCCACTCTGGACACACTACCCTTCTGTTCCCTGAGCCCAGGCATGTTCCCATTTTAAAACTGTTATACTCACTTTTCTTTTTGCCTGGAAAGCTCTGCTTCAGATATTTGCACGCTTCCTTCACTTATTTCAGGTTTTTCCCCAAAGAGGTCTTCTCAGTGAAGCTTTTGTTGGCTACAAAAGCTAATATTTACCTTTTCTCTCCCCACACCACATACATTACATATCTTTCCCTGCTCCATTTGGTCCTTAACCCTATCCTTGTATAACATGCTATGTAAGAGGTGGGGGGTATAGGTGGGAAGAGGGGGGGAGAGAGAGAGAGAGAGAGAATCTCGTTTATGTCTGTCTTTCCAATTTCAATGCAAGTTTCATGAGGACAGGACTTTTATCCATTTATTTTGCTCATGACTCTATCTTTAGAACTTAGAAGAGTAATTAGTATATGGTAGGCACTCAATAAATGTATTGAATGAATTAATGAACAAATAAATTAATAAAATGAGGCAGTTCCGGTAAATCAAATGGCTTAGAAGTGGACTACTCTACGATGTATAAATTAATTGAATTGCCATCCTATTTTGAGAAGAACATCATGTGAAATATATTGCTAAATTCTGTATCGTTCAGAATTTCTCCATGTATATAACAAACACTCACACAATGTCACTGTTTACCATGGAGAAAATGCTGCACTTAAAACTCTTGGAGCTCACTTGCTGACATTTGAACATGTCATTTAATCTCTCTTTGCTTCAGATGTCTAATCTAAAGTACAGCTAAATATTTTTATGGAGGTATAAGTGCACAGATTATTAAGTGTGCAGTTCAGTGACTTTTGACAATGTAAACACCCAAATTATGTGTGTCTGTAATTCATTTTAGTATAGCACATATAGTTAGATAGCATTTTGTTATATGAATGTACCGCAACTTGTTTATTCATTCTCTCTTTTTAGGAACATTTAAGATGTTTTATTTGGAGGCTATTATGAATAAAGCTGCTATGAGAATTTATATACAAGTTTTTCTTTGTGTCATGTTTTCATTTTTCTTGAAAAAAACACCTAGGAGGAGAATTGCTGATACACTGGGTAGGCATATGCTAACTTTTTAAAAAACTGCCAAATTGTTTTCCAAAGCAGTTGTACCATTTTATAATCTCCCCAGCAATGCTTTCTCAGTATCATTTCCTTTCAGCTTTAAGAACATTCTTTAGCTTTTCTAGTAATGTGAGTCTAGTGGAAACAAAGTCCATCAGCTTTTATTGATCTGAAAATTTCTTTATTTCACTTTTATTTCTGAAAAATATTTTCACTAGATATAGAATTCTTGATCTTTTTTTTTCCTTTCAGCACTTTAGTGATGCCTTCTATTTTTCACTAGTGTCCATTGTTTCTGATTTTAAAGAATCACTCATTCTCATCGTTTTTGTGTATTTAATGTGATTTTTTTTCTGACTGCTTTTAAGCTATTTTTTCTTTATATTTTGTCTTCAGTAGTTTGGCTATAATGTCCTTAAATATATGATTTTCTCTGTGTTTACCCTGCTTGGAGTTTGCTGAATTTCTTGTGTCTTTAAGTTATACTTTTAGTCAAGTTTGAAAAATTTTTGGCCAGTATTTCCTTGAATTTTTTTATTCCCTTTTCTCTCTCTCTCCTCTCTGAGTCTATAGTTATCCTTATGTCAGATTGTTTAATATGGTCCCACAGATCATTGAAGCTGTATGTATTTTCCTTAATTTTTATTTTTCTCTGTATGCTTGTTTAGATGATTTCTACTGATCTGTCTTCCACTTTGGGAAAGATCCTGCCTTCCTTCTGATGTGCCTAATCTGCTATTAATTCCACCCAATATATTTTCTTTATTTTGACATTTTATTTTTTCAGTTCTAAGATTTCTATTTGGCTCTTTCATATGATTAAAATCCTCCCTCTTTACCCATCATACCATCATATCCATCTTTTCCTGTAGAATGTTTAACATATTTATCATAAGTTTTAGTCCTTACCTAACAACTTCCTTATAATGTTGCTCTATTGGTTAATTATTGTCTTAGCTATGGGTAATAACTTTGTGTTTCTTTACATTACTAGCAATCTTTTATTACTAATTCAACATTGTACATATGTTATAAGCTCTGGATTCTGTTATTTTCCTTTGAAAACAGTTGAGTTTTGTTCCAATCAGTAAAATTACTGGTGGATCATATTGAACTTGTGAGACTTTTACACTTGTTAGTGTGTTGTATATTTCAGTTTTGCCTTTAGATCTCGGCCTTGTCCTTAGTTCAGTTTTGTCTTAGTTCTTAGTTCTGAATGTGGTCTTTACTCCTAAGATTTGGTAGTAGTAAATGGACAGATCCCGAAATCTCTGCTCAACTCGTAAACACTCTGTTGTTTCCTAACTGTGCCTCTCTGAGTTTTATCCCCATGTATGTGCAGTTCAAGTTACAGCAAAGAATTTGAAGAAAGTTATATGTAAATTTGGGGCTCCTAATAAGGCCAAATTTAATATTTACCCAATCAACCTCATCAGGAAGGAAGTAAGAATCATTAAACAGTATAAACTTATTTCAAATGTAAGGTATTATTGTTAATGTTGATAATTATTAAAAGAAAGTATTAAGTAATAGAATAAGCATGGATCTTATCTTATGACTCAGTAATGCTACTTCTTGGTAAAAAAGGGTGTGTATATTATAATGTTCACTACAACATTACTTTTAATAATCAAA
Organism: Galeopterus variegatus; assembly: GCF_000696425.1. Lineage (NCBI taxonomy): Eukaryota > Metazoa > Chordata > Mammalia > Dermoptera > Cynocephalidae > Galeopterus > Galeopterus variegatus. The sequence continues at coordinate 533,309 of NW_007727786.1, forward strand.
CTGGAAACCATTTAGCTGTCCATCAGTTGTAGGATGGTTAAATAAATTCAGGTATAGCCATACTTTATCATATTTTATAGTAAGATACTATATAGTAGTTAAAAAGATTAAAGTAGGCCAATATATATTAATATGACAAATCTATGAGACAATTGTTAAATAAGTTACAAAATGATACTCATATGTATAGTACACTCATGTAACCCTCTCCCACCCAGAGGTGTGTACGTCTGTGTGTACCATGAGGAAGAGGTGAGAGTGATGAGAGAGAACAATGTGATAGAACGTGGTATCAAAGGAGCTATAGCCTTCCCTCAAATATTTCATCTTTTTTCAAAGAGAATATATTCCTAGAAATAAAAACAATTTTTAAAAAAGATTGGGAGAAATAGAGTCCAACAGACCTTGATTCATATCCTACTCTGTCACTTAACATTAGCTGTATAACTTTGTACAAGTTATCTAAATTTTCTAAAATTCTTTAAGATGTGTTATCATGAAAATTTAAATGGGATAGCCTATATAAAGTGCTTGTAAGATACCAGACACTCAATAAATAATAATAGGTTTAATAATACTGAACATTTCTGCTCGTACTTTCTAGAAAACAGAATAACTGTTACCATGTGATCTAGCTATCTACCTGAATAATGCTTTTCCTGACTCTATGTCACCTTTTCCCCTTTGCCTCTCTGGATTTTTCTCTTAGGACTGGCTTTCTACTTGTGTAATTATTTCTGTTTCTGACTTCAATAAATGAATGCATTTGTTAATCACGTAGCCATATGTCGTACCAAGTTAAGCATGCTTTGTTCATGACCCCTAGTAGCTCTGAAAGTGTACCAGTTTTTTTCTATCCTTTTAAATTTTGAGCTCAGACTGTACTAAATTTAGGCAAGAGTAAGCCATCAATACTTTACACAAAGTTTGTTATCATGAAATATTGCTTGCAGCACTCATCATTTGCTAAAAAGTTTTTAACTCCTCCAGTCTCCCTTGCCTGAATACTCTTGGACCTGGCAAATAACATTTTTAACCTTGAAGTAAAAATCACTGATTGCTGCTTATGGCTCTGTATTTGAAGCTTTGTGTTTGTATGCTTTGTATTTTGCTTCCCTGATTTTTTCATCAATGACTCACAGCTTATCTTTCTTCTTCTCTCTCTTATCTTTAGTTCCCTCCTTCCAAAATATATAAAGACAGACAACAGACAGGAGAAAAAAAGACACTTTAGGATAAATATTTGGAAATGGTTTTTTCATTCAGATATGGCTAAAAATACTAAAAACATTTATTTGACAGGAAAACATTAAAATTCAAAAACCATTTTCATTTTTTCTGAACCAAAAAAATGCAAAAGTAATATTAATATAAAAGCTAAAATATGCAAAGCATAAAATGTTTGAAAGCACTAAAAATTAGAACAAATGAATGTTGTACTCCAGACACAAGACCCTTGAACTGTGCCAAGGCCATGGCTAAATATATTCAGAAGGGATAGAAAAAAGACTCAAAAGAAGAAATAAGTAATAAAAATCTTCTGGTATTTGAATTCATCCTTTTTAAAAACTGGTTGTTTTGAAAAGGAGGTTATGCATATCAATGATCAATTCTTGACAAGCAATAAGTACAATTGTTGAAAAAAGAGCAATGTTCTCAAGACAATGGGATGACTGTATTTGTCCTTCAGTTTTATAATTTACTATGAAGAATCTTTAACTTGCTAAATTTTCATTTTTTCAACTATGATACGGTGATGGAACTGAAGACTACTTTTAAATGTATTAGAAGTAATAGAACTAAACTGAAAAAGCACAAAAGAATATTAATAGAGATATCCTTATTATGAAAGCTTAAAAGTAGTTTATTAAATTTGGGGGGCAAAAAGTTTTATGATGAAAACATTAAAATATGGAAGTCTTTTCCTCTAAGATTAACATTAGTGGCTACTTCCATCACCCTTTACCATTAAAAATACCAATTTATACTACTGCTTCTGGCAAGATAAAGTAGATGTACTTCATGTACCTATTCTTCCTAATAATGTTGAACCAAAATCCCTGGACATTGTATATAAAATAAACATCAGAAGCTTCTGAAAGTTGGAGAGAAGAAGGCAGACTGGCTAGGAACCTCAGGACCCAAGGAACAACATGTGTTTTCTTCTTCCTCATATATTTCAGAAAGGATTCTGGGGAGGACAGCAATCTGGAAATGCCAATAAATGCAGACAAAAAAGCCCCAAGAAAAGACTGCTCTCTCTCGAGCCAAAAACAAGGAAAACAACAGCCTTGCAAGACAGAAAACTTTTAGGCGGTAACTTCTCTATTCAAGTCAAACACTACAGAAAAAACTATGGCCCCTCCACAACCCACACCAGCAAAGGCTGACCAGAAAACCTAAACTTCTAACATCGCTTGGTCCCAATCCCCCTGCTGGGGTTGTGTCAGAGAAGGCTAATTGGGAAGCTAGGAGTTTTAATCCCCTCTGGGCAGTAATAAACTACAACCTGTTTTGTCAGTGGAGCCCATTCGAGGATTCTGGAGTTCTACTCCCATCAAGAGTTAATAATTCCTCTCCTTAGGAAGGAAGTAAGGAAGGAAGGAAAGAAAGAAAGAAAGAAAAGACCACAAAAATACGCTGAACTTTCAGAAGGAGAGAACAAACCTAAGGACACTAGAGATGGGGGGAAGGGAGGAAGGGTGTTTGGGGAGTAGCAGGTACAGTAAAAGGCATAAAGAAAAATTATATTTGTAACAATGAATATCCTAATAATAAAAAATGATAATTAAAAAAAACTTCCTCTCCTTGTTGGGGTAATGTTAGAGGAGGCCTAATGAAGAGTCGGGACTTTCACCACTACCCAGCAGTAAGGACACCTCCACACAATGTCAGCGGAGACCATGTGGAGAGCAGTATCAAGGCACCACTCCCTCTCCAAGCCAGAGTGGTATCAGCAGAGGCCTAGAGGCAGCCAAAACTCCCACTTCTGGCCAGCAGTAACAAGAAGCCCTTCTCCTTTACATGGGTATCAGTGGAGACTGGCAGGAGAATCTGGACTTCAACCACCACCTGGAAGTAACAAAGATCCGGAATCTTAAAAGATAATACCCAACATGTCCAGTTTTTAATAGAAAATTGCTCATCTTAACAAAAACCAAGAAGTTCTCAAACTGAATAAGAAATGACAATCAACATGCACCAACACTGATATAACACAGAAGTTACAATGATCTGACAAGCATTTTAAAGCAATCCTCATAAAAATGCTCACAAGTAATTATAAACATGCCTGGAATAAAAATGGAAAAAATAGGGCCGAGCCCGTGGCACACTCGGGAGAGTGCAGCGCTGGGAGTGCAGCAGCGCTCCCGCCGCGGGTTCGGATCCTATATAGGGATGACCGGTGCGCTCACAGCGCTCACTGGCTGAGTGCGGTTCGGCCAGTCTCAGAAAGGACAAAGAACAAAAAAAAAAAAAAAAAAAAAGGAAAAAATAGAAAGTGCTGGCAAAGGAATAGCAGATATAAAGAAGACCCAAAAGGAAATTTAAGAAGGAACTAAAAGATACAATGACCAAAATGAAAAATTCAGTGGATTTCAACAGAAGATGGAGGGAACATAGAAGAGTCAGTGTCCTGGAAGATAAAACGCTAAAATTACTCATGTGAACAATAGAGAGAAAACAGATTAAAAGAAGAAATAAACAGAGCTTCAGGGGCCAATGGGACTATAACAAAAGATTTAACATCTGTGCCATAAGTGTTCAAAAAAAAAAAAAAAAAAAAAAAAAAAGGAAAAAATAGAAAGTGCTGGCAAAGGAATAGCAGATATAAAGAAGACCCAAAAGGAAATTTAAGAAGGAACTAAAAGATACAATGACCAAAATGAAAAATTCAGTGGATTTCAACAGAAGATGGAGGGAACATAGAAGAGTCAGTGTCCTGGAAGATAAAACGCTAAAATTACTCATGTGAACAATAGAGAGAAAACAGATTAAAAGAAGAAATAAACAGAGCTTCAGGGGCCAATGGGACTATAACAAAAGATTTAACATCTGTGCCATAAGTGTTCTGGAAGGAGAGGAAAAAGAGGGCAGAACTGAAAAAGTATTCAAGTAATGGCTGAAAAATCCCAAATTTTGCAAAAGACATAAAGCTATAGAACCAAGAAGCTAGGAGAACCCCACACAGGATAAGTCCAAAGAAATCTATGACAAAACATGTTATATTAAAACTTCTGGAAACTCAAGACAGATAAAATCTTGAAGGCAGCAAAAAAGAAAAACGTTACCTATCCAGGGAAAAACAATTCAAATGACAGCAGATTTCTCGTCAGAAATAACAGAGGTCAGAAAAAAGAGGCACAGCATTTGTCAACTGTGGAAAGAACTGTCAACTAAGAATTCTGTATCCAGCAGAAATATCCTTCAGGAATGAAGGAGAAATCAAGACATTCTCAGACTAAAAAATAAAAGAATTTGTCACCAGCAGACATAACCTAAGATAATGAACTTAGAGGTTTTCTAAACAGAAAGGAAATGATAAAAGAAGGAAACTTGGGCCGACCCAGTGGCGCACTCGGTAGAGTGCGGAGCTTGGGAGTGCGGTGGCGCTCCCGCCGAGGGTTCGGATCCCATATAGAGACCGGTCCGCTCACTAGTTGAGCGCGGTGCGGGCGTGACACCGAGGGTTGCGATCCCGTTGCCGGTCGCGGTACGGGCACGACACTGAGGGTTGCGATCCCGTTACCAGTCACAAAAAAAGACAAAAAGGAAAAAAAAAAAAAAGAAGGAATCTTTTATTAGAACATCAGGAAGGAAAAATGAACATGGTGGAACAAAAACATGGGTAAATACAATAGACAGATGGAGAAATCAGAGCTAAAGGGTGCAGATTTCTTTTTGAGGAGATGAAAATTTCTAAAATTAACTTTGGTTATGGTTGCACATATCTGTGAATGTACTGAAAGTCATTAAATAATGTGCTTTATAGGGTGAATTGTGTGGTATGTAAATTATATCTCAATAAAACTGTTTTTAAAAATCAGAATAGTGATTACTTGATGAAAGGGGCACAAGAGAACTTTCTGGACATGCTGGGAAAGTTCTATATCTTGATCTAGGTGATGGTAACAGAATTGTATGTATATATTTGTCAAAATTAATCAAACTAAACATTTACAATTTGTGTACTTACTCTTATAACAATTATACCTCAATAAAATGTTGCCACTGAAAAAAATTACTAGGTAATCTCACATTTCTTTCTAAAATTTTAGGAATTTACACTTACACCAAGAGTGTATTAAAATGTAGGTGCTCTTCATCTTACCAACTGTAATATTGATAATTTGATGGGCTAAATGTGAGACTTCACTGTAATTTTAATTATCAATCTCTTATGGTTAATGAGGTTAGTCATATTTTCCATTGTTTTTTGGATATTCATGTTCCAAAAAATGTCATTTCATACCATTTACCTGATATTTTACCAGCTTGTTTGACACTTTCTTATCTCTTTCTTTCCACTTACATATGTTATAAATGTCTTCTCTAGAATTGAGTCTTGTCTTCTCTATTGTTATGGTATATTTCCATAATCTAGAAATTTATGACAAAGTCAAAAGTAAAAATATTTAACCATAAAGTTTATGGTTTGGGGTGGTTTTTTTGCTCTTTTAAAAGAAATGCTTCTCTGACACAATTAAGTTTTTTCCTAAATTGTCTTCAATACTTTTAGGAGTGCGTGTGTGTGTGTGTGTGTATTAGGAGGTAGGAATTGAATATTATTTCAAAATTTTCTTTATTTTTACTTTTCCATATAGTTAACCTATTTTGTCCATACCATTTATGCAAAGGTTTTCTGGATTCTCTTTTTTCCTGTTTCTTCATCGTGTTTTCCCTATTTTTATACTACTTGTATACTGTCTTACTATTTATAGTTTGATAATAAATAGTGGTGTCTAGAAAGGCAAAAAAAAAAAAAAAAACACCCTATTTATTTAGATTCCTAATAAACCACAATGTAAAATCATACTGTTTCTTATAGAGCATATGTAAAGGTAAGGGTTTTATCTTCATATTCCTCAGATGCTTTTTTATTGTGTCAAATTAGTCACAAGTAAGTTGAAACATCCATCTTTTTTATTTTCCAAATTAATGTCTTACAGGTAAAAATTATTTTTTATTTACCTTTAATACCACATTCTTTTCTGTTTTTGTTCTCCATTCATCCAAACAATAAAGACTATAGAGGTCTACTGGTGGCACCACACACTTTAGGAATTTAGTCTCATTTTCAATTTTGTATATCGTTTTTTTTTTTTAACTTGATTTTTGATAATTGCAAATATGAAATCAAAGAGGTTTAGAATAACAATGATTTCCATTGTCTTTTACTCTACTTGAGGAGTCTCTGATGTCTAGGAATGGTCATCCTCTTTGACTGTCCTGCCTCTGCTTTCCAAACATTAATTGGGTACCAAGTTGTTGGTGAAATGAGACCTGGAAGAATTGTAGGCCAGATTTAAATAGGAGTGAGTGCTTGCTTTGTTTGAATGCATTCACATATTTGAACATCTTTGATTGAGGGAGTTATGTCTAATTATCTATTAATGATTTGTATTTATCTACTGAATTTTATAGTTCTTTCTTGCTCTCTAGCTGCCTTGAGATTCAGAGTAAACTATGAAAATATGAATATAGTATAAGTTTAAGAAATGGTCCCATAAAACATTGAAATCTAGATAATTAAGACTTACCTCTATTTCTTTTCTTAATTTTTCATGTGTCTTTTTTTCTTCCTCAAGAAAACAAGTTTTTTCAGTGATAGATTCTTTTATAGTTACAATTTTATCCTTTAGCTTTGTAATGTCTTCCTGTATGTTAGTAAAATTTAAAATACAAGTCAAAAAAGGAATGGTCAATATAAATCCAAGATTTTCAGTGTTTCTATAATTTAAGAAAACTAGCCAAATAAAAATTTAATTTTGATAAACATGATTAGAATATCATTTTTGGTGTACAGAATAAAGAACAGTTATTCAAACAAACAAACCTTGGATTTGAAAACATAAAACTAAAAACCAAATGAAAATAAGATATAAAGGAAGGTGGTATTTATGGTTGCAACTGCCCAGCAACAGTATAAAGGATACTTTTTAATACTCTAGCAATAAATGGTAGATGCTTTAAGTTTGTATCTAATATTGTCTTCAAAGAACAGTAAGAGAAATAGAAAGATAATTAAGGTGTAATTATTAATTCATATTGTTGGCATAACAGCATTAAGCATAATAAATTGGTTTAAATTGGTCTGGATCCATTAGCATAGAAGCCAGGGCTTCGGCATTTTTGTGAATTACACTTTCTGCAATGAATGGATTAATTGTTCACTGTGGTTTTGTTTGACCATGTATTTTTACAACTCCACAGGACATTTGTGGATGTTTTCTTTATGAATTTGCACATTTGGGACAGTTACATAACTCATGTACTTATTCAAGTTTTTTTTTTTTTAATCTTTTTTTTTTTTTTCGTGTCCGGCAACGGATCGCAACCCTCAGTGTTGCGCCCGTACCGGACCGGGAACGGGATCGCAACCCTCGGTGTTGCTCCCACACCTCGCTCAGCCAGTGAGCGGGAACCGGTCTGTATGTGGGATCCGAACCCTCGGCAGGAGCGCCACCGCGCTCCCAAGCGGCGCACTGTAGCAGCGCGCCACTGGGCCGGCCCTCAAGTTTTTTTTTTAATTGTGAAAATTGTTTCTGAATATAGTAGAATAGCTGTGTAACCATATTTTGTTAACTTAATGATGAATTTATTATTTAATATATGTACTTGCAAAAAAGAATAGAAAAAATTTTGATAAGTAATTCAAACCTGTACTTGTGTTATTCGGTTCCCTTGTGGATTTTGGAGATCTTGCATAAGTTCCTCTTTCATTGTCTTTAGTTTTTTAACAAGATCTCGTTTTTCCTGGAGTTCAGTCATAAATGACCATTTGCTTTCTATCTCCCCCAAACTATCTTTATGTGCTTTTATTTTTGAATAATATACATTATATCTTATCATGTGTTCCTCAAAATCTTCTTGGGCTGTTTCTATGTCAAATTTAAGCTTTACATTTTCTGTATGTAAGGACTGAATTTGAGTTTCCAGGCTTCCACAGTGAAGTTTGGTATTCTCTATAGCAGCATCTTGCTGAAAAATTTGCCTCTCTGTTTCTTTAGTTTCTGCAGAGACAGCTTCTATTTGTTTTTCAAGCTCATGAAGTTCATTCTGCAATATATTTCAACATTATCATTATTAATTCATGATATTCAACATGAGAGGAAAATCATTGTTTTGATCCATAATGCCTTTAGGAAAATCACTGAACATAAAAATATATATTTGTCTAATATAGAAAAAATTAATGCATAATAGAAGGAAACATGCAATAAAGTAATATAATTATTTTATAATCTCAGAAGGATCTCAGAGTTATATATTTCTTATTTTTTAATGTTCATCTAATTCTAAATATTAAAATTTCATAGTCTTAACATTTTATACATAAAATATTTTTTCAAAACATTTTAATATACTTATGAACATCAGAATTACACACTCAAGAAAGACAATATGATAAAAATGATAAAGTCCTGAGTTAAGAATCAAAAGATCTAGGTTCCAGCACCCTTATGGCTATATTAGTTTGTATGATCATGTATAACAAACTTAATTACCTCACCCAAACTTCACTTTCTTCATTCGTAAAGTGAATATAAAAATATCTACTTTGCCTCCCTGGGCACTTAGAATTAATAACTAGTGCCTCCTTGTTAAAACTTAGTTTTCACACTCTTCTCTGGTTCTCCTTGGATATCTCTAAGCTTTCCTTCTCAGTCTCAAAGTTTCCTTCAAATGTAGGCATTCCTCAGACTTCAGTCATTATAATTTTCTCTTCTCACTCTATATAAATTTCAGTCATTATAATTTTCTCTTCTCACTCCTTGGGTAATCTCAGCCATATTTACATCTTGAGCTATATATCTGCTGATGATTCACAGAATATAAGTGGCTGTTGAGTTCTACACCCAGCTGCTATTGGCCATCTCAAATTCAACACATTCGAAAATCAGACTAATTCTTTCCCCCACCCCCACCTATTCCCTCTTGTATCAGTTATCTATTGCCAGAACCACGAAATCTCAGTGACAAACAATAAACGTGTTTACTGCTGACATGACTGGGAACAGCTGGGTTTGGCTAGGTAGTTCACATAACTGGGAGCAGTGGGGGTCGGCTAGTTATAAGATGATTTAGGTTGGCTTTAACTGGATGATTGGGATGTCTTGGCTTTGCTTTATGTGTGTCTTATCCTCAAGTGGGCCAGCACAGGCATGTACTTCTCATGATGATAAGAGACGCAGAAGAGTGAAAGCTGAATTATATAAGCTTTTCTAAAGCTTTGGCTTGAAATACCTCAGCTAGTCACATGATCAAACTCAGAGTCAAGGGGTGAAAGTGTATCTGCCCACTATGGGAGAACATTGTAATTCCATGGCAAATGGTGTGAATATACAGAAGGAAAAAAGTTGGAATCCAAAATGCAATTCCTATTCCCCTATACTCCCAAACTTAGTTAATGGTATCATCATGGTAGCCATCCTTAATTCCTCCCTTCTCTTTATTATCTATATATAACTGTTCACCAAATTCTATAAATCCTCCCACCAAAATAACTCTGCAGTCTAATCTTTATCCTTCTTTTTTCTATCTAGTATGGTCATCCTCTTTAAATAAATTTCTAATGTTGGTGGGAGGCACTGTGTTAAAAAGGCAAACCCCCTCTATCCTTTTCCTGGCAGAGACAACAGAGGTAAGTACATAGAAAAACACAATGTGCTGATGAACCTCAATTTTTATCTCCAGCTCTGATATTTCAAATGCCCAGTTAACATTTCTATTTGGATGTCTAATGTACATCTCAACTATATATATATTCAGAAAAGAACATTTAATTTATATACCAAACATGTTCTTCCCCAAGTCTCTTTGATTTCAATAAATTGCATCACTTCCCACCAGAATACTCAAAAGCCTAAAAGTCATTTCTTTTAGTTGAAACATAATTGATTGTACATATCGTGAGATACAGCATTAAATATCAACACAATGTGCAATATGTGATGCTCAAATCAGAATAATTAGCATATTCAACATTATACAATGTAATCACATTTTGTGGCCCTTTACCAATTTCTTGCTAAGCCCCCTCCCCCTTTCCCACCTCTAGTGGCCTCAACTCCGTTCTCTCCTTTGGAAAGTACAACAAACTATTTTGATTGTTACATCTCTCTTTCTTTTATTTGTTTGGGTTTTTCTTTTCTTTTCTTTTCTTTTCTTTTTTTTAGCTCATACATATGAGTGAGGACATGTGGTATTTCTCTGTCTGTGCCTGGCTTATTTCACAACATAATTTTCTATAAGTTCATCCATGTTGCTGTGAATGGCAGAATTTCATTCTTTTTTATGGCAGAGTAGTATTCCATTGTTTACACATACAACATTTTCCTCATACAGTCATCCAGCAATAGACATTTAGGTTGGTTCCAACTCTTGTCTACTGTAAATAGAGCTGTGATAAACATGGGAGTACAGGTATTCCTTTGACATGATGCTTTCCATTCCTAGAAGTCATTCTTCATTCTTCCCTTTCTGTTATCCCCACAACCTACTTTCCAGCAAATCCTGATGGCTGGGCCTCCAAAATAAAATTGCAAATTCACTTTTGACCAATCTTTGCAGCACAGCTTAACTTGTAACTCTTCTTGTTTCCATTCCTCCCCCTAACTCCCAAATAGGCTCCATATATCAGGCAGAAGAATCTTTTTAAAACATAAATCATATCATGTTACTTCCCTGTTCAAGATCTTCCAGTGGTATCTCTTTGTACTAGTAATAAAATTCAAATTCCTTAAAATGAATTATATGCTCTAATCCCAATCTATTTGGCAATCCTTCTCATCTACTACTCTCTCCTCTTTCATTCTTCTTTCTGTTTCTTGTATATGCCTAGTAAGGTGGATTCATCTACCTTAAAATTCTCTCCCCCTAGCTGTTCTACCTGTTGTGTATTTGTCTTTCACAATTCAGCTTTATTATTCCTCAGAACAGTCTTCCCTGAATCAAAATATAAACTAACCACTCACCCTCTCCCTCTCTCACATCCAGTTACTCTCTACAAATTACACTACTGTATTTCCTTTGTAACACATCAATCTTTGAAATTACCTTCTTTTTATTTATTTCTTGCCTCTCCTGACTAGAATGTACTCTTTATATGGCTGTAGGAAACTTGTCTGTCTTCTTTACCAACATCTTCCAAGTGGCTAACAGTACCTGGCACACAGTAGGTGCTCAATAAATATTTATTAAATGTGTAAATGAATGATGCACATGGAATGGTCAGGAAAGGGATATGTGCCCCACCAGCTATATCAGGCTATCAACTCTATTGATCAATACAGGGAGAGATACATTTCCACTAATTTGGTCATCATCTCTTCTCTTTCCTACACTAATTGTAGATTGTTAATTTTTATCACTGACTTTAGTATCTTTCTCCTTCAACCCATTTCTACCCTTACACTACAATTATATTATTTTTCCTCCTTCTCCTTCCTCTTACTCTTCTCCCTCTCCTACTCCCCCCTCTTCTCCTTCTTTTTCTGTTTATAGCTTTATTGTGGCAAAATTGATGTAAATAAACTCCATATATTTAAACTTTATAATTTGTGAGTTTTGACATTCTTACAAACTCATGAGAACATTATCACAATTAAGATAATAAATATATCCATTACCCACAAAAGTTCTTTTTTATTGCTGACTAGTATTCCATTGTATGGATATACCATACTTTGTTAATCCATCCATCTAATTGATGGGCATTTGGGTTGTTTCCAGTTTTCCAGTGGGCACATACATTATTTATTTCTCTCCTGGGTAAATGCCCATAAGTGAAATGGCTGGTTTATATAATAGAAATAGGTTTAACTTTTTAAGAACCTCTAAACTGTTTTCCTAAGTGGTTTTGTCATTTTACATGCCATCTAACAGGTTCTGGGCATTCCACACCTTCCATATCTGCATCAGCCCTTGGTATGGTCAGTCTTTTTAAATTTAGCCATTGTAGTGGGTTGGATATATATAATGTAAATATAAGTACATTGCCATATATGTTTTCAAATATTTTCTCCCACTCTGTGCAACCCAAAAGCCCAAAGAACCCCAGCAAGGATACTTTATCTTCATTTTCATAATAGTATATTTTGAAGAGAAATTTTTAAAAATTTTTGATGAAATCCATTTAAAAAATTTTTGTGTCCTAGTAAAAAAATCATTACCAAACCTAACATCACTAAACTTTTCTCCTAAGATTTCTTGTAGACATTTTATAGTTCTGACTCTTACATTCAGGCCTATGATTCATTTTTAATTTTTGTATATGGTATCGGACATAATTGGAGGGTTGTTTTTTTTTTTTTCATGAGGATATTCAATTGTTTCTCCACCATTTAGTGAAAAGATTACCCTTCTCTAATAAATTGCCTTGGCACCTCTTCAAAAATCAATTGATATGTGTGGGGCTATTTCCAGACACCTTATTTTCTTCCATGGATCTATATGTCTATCTTTATGCCATATCATATTGTTCTGATTACTTTACTCTATAATAAATATTAAATTCAGGTAGTGTGGTATCATAGAAAGATATTTTGTCTTTGTCTCTGGCTCCTAGCACAGAGCTCCTTGAAATTTCCTAAGTGGTAAGGGTGAAAGAAGCACCTTTTTTCTAATGAGGTGACTCTTGGTGGGCCCCTAGATCGCTTCAAGATGGCAGCTGGTTGTCAGAAAGACCAAGCCTTGATTTGAAGCCTGGAACTTTCAGCCCACCCCCACAACCTCTAGGGAGGGGAGAAGGTCCGGAGATTGAGTTAATAATCAATCATGTCTACATGATGAAACCTCCATAAAAACCTTTACATATGGGATTCAGAGAGCTTCTGGATTGGTAAACACATCAAGGTACTGAGAGAGTGATGTGTCCAGAGAGGGTATGGAAGCTCTCTCCCCACAACCTTGCTCTATGAATCTCTTCCATTTTGGCTGTTCCTGAGTTGTATGTTGTATCTTTATAATAAAGCAGGAGTAATAAGTAAAGTGCTTTCCTGAGTTCTGGGAGTCATTTCAGAAAATATCAAAAGTTGGGAAGGGGATATGATTTATAGCCAGCTTATGAGAAGTATGGGTGGCCTGGGACTTGTCAGTGGCTCTGAAGTGGGGACAGTCTCATGGGACTGAGACTTTTAACTTGTGGAATCTGATGCTAACTTCAGGTAAATAGGGTCAGAATTGAATTAAACTGTTGGGCACCCAGTTGGTGTTGAGAGAATGAGAAAATGGTTGTTGGTGTTAGAAATCATCCCAAGTGGCATAAGACTTCCAACACCGTTCTTCTCCAAAAATGTCTTGGCTATTCTAGGTGCTTTGCACTTCCACATGACTTTCAGAATCAGCCTGTCAATTTCTCCAGAAAAATGCCTACTGGGTTTTGATTAGGATTGCTTTTAATCTATAGATAAAATTGGGAGAACTGGGGGCCGGCCCGGTGGCGCACTGCTACAGTGCGCCACTTGGGAGCGCAGCGGCGCTCCCGCCGAGGGTTCGGATCCCACATACAGACCGGTTCCCGCTCACTGGCTGAGCGAGGTGTGGGAGCAACACCGAGGGTTGCGATCCCGTTCCCGGTCCCGGTCCGGTACGGGCGCAACACTGAGGGGTGCGATCCGTTGCCGGACACGAAAAAAGACAAAAAGGAAAAAAAAAAAAATTGGGAGAACTGACATATTAACGATACTGAGACTTCTAATTCATAAAAATGGTGTATCTCTCCATTTATTTAAGTCTTCTTTAATTTTTCTCATCCATGTTTTACAGTTTTCAGCATACAAGTCTTATAAACCTTTTGTTAAATTTACCCCTAAGTATTACATAGTTTTGATGCTATTGTAAGGGTACTGCTTTTTAAATTTTAATTTTTGATTTTGTATTGCCAATATATAGAAATATATTTTTATATATTAATCTTTACCCTGCAACCTGTCTAAACTCACTTATTAGTTCTAATAGCTGTTTTGTAGATTCCTTGCAGTTTTCTAAAGATAATCATGCCATCTGTGAATAAAAACAGGCTTACTTCTTCCTTTCCAATCTGGATATGTTTTATTTCTTTTTCTTACATTATTGAACCACCAGTATCATCCTGAATTGAAATGAAAGCAGATATCCTTGCCTTGTTCCTGATCTTAGGAAAGAAACATTCAGTCTTTCACCATTAGTTATGTGGTTGGCTGTAGGATTTACGTAGACACTCTTTTTTAGATTGAAGAATTTCCCTTCTATTCCTAATTTGCTGAGAGTTTTTGTCATGAATGAATGTTGGATTTATAACAAGTGCTATCTTTATAAAACATAAATTTAATCATTTCCTCCTTGCTTAAAACCCATCAAAGGCTTCTCATCATCTTCAGAATAAAGTCCAAATTTTTTATCATGGTATATATCTTCCATAACTTCTCAAAACATATTCTATGTTATGCTACCACCAAACTACTTACAGTTCTATGAATGTGCCAATGCTATTTCAGGTCTCTGTGAATTTTCTTAGGTTCTTTTTATCTGGAATATCATTCTCCTCACCCTCTAACCTTTAAACCTATTCCATACACCCAATTACTCAGGTAAACTCCAGCTGTCCTTTAAAACTCAACTGAAACTTCTTGTGATTACTCCTTCTTTAGTTGTGTTCATGCCTTTATTGTGGATATTATTACCCTGCATGTAATTACTTGTTTACTTCTTTGTCTGCCTCCCCAGTAGATGAGCAATAAAGAGTGAGGACAATGTTTAGCAAAATGCTTAATAGAAAGAAGGCCCTCAAACAAGTGAAATAATGTCTGTGATACCCTTAAAAACTGAGAAGTTCTACAGAAAATTTTTTTCTTTTTTTAAATTTTATTCTAACTTATGCATTGTAGTTGTACATATTTATGAGGTGAGGTATATCACCTCATAAGTAGGTTTTGATACAAGTATGTGTCGTATAGTAATTGGGTCAGGGCAGTTAATGTATCAATCACCTCATGCATTTATCATTTCTTTGTTGTCAGAAACATTCGAAAGCCTCTCCTCTAGCTGTTATGTAATATACAAAACTTAACTGTTAACGATAGTCATCTTTCTGTGCAATAGAACATCAGAACTCATTCCTCCTTTCTAATTGTAATTTTGTACCTGTCAACCTGCCTCTCCCTGCCCCTGCCCCAAGTCTCTGGTAAACAATGTTCTATTCACTGCCTCTATAATATCAACTTTTTTTTTTTTCAGATTCCACATGAGTGAGATCATGTGGCATGTCTGTCTGTGCCTGCCTAACTTCACTTAACATAACATCCTCCAAGTCCATCTGTGTTGCCGCAAGTGATAAGATTTCATTCTTTTTTATGGCTGAATAGTATTGCATCGTGTGTGTGTATATATATAAAATACATTTTTTAAAAAATCATTGATCTGTTGTTAGACACTTATGTAGATTCCACATCTTGGCTATTAAATTGTGCTGCAGTAAATATGGGAGTGCAGATATCTCTTTGACATACTGACTTCATTTCCTTTGGGAATATACCTAATAATGGAATTCCTGGATCAAAAGGTAGTTTTATTTTTAATTTTTTAGGAACCTCCATACTGTTTACCATAATGAT
Organism: Galeopterus variegatus; assembly: GCF_000696425.1. NCBI lineage: Eukaryota > Metazoa > Chordata > Mammalia > Dermoptera > Cynocephalidae > Galeopterus > Galeopterus variegatus. The sequence continues at coordinate 549,124 of NW_007727786.1, forward strand.
TGTACTAGTTTACACTCCCACCAACAGTATGAAAGTGTTCTCTTTTCTCTACATCCTCACCAACACTTGTTTTCTTTTGTCTTTTTGATAATACCCATTCTAACTGGAGTGAAGTGGTATTTCATTGCTATTTTCAGAAAATTTATATAAATCTAAGACGTTATTATTTTTGTATTACATTCTATTGTATAAATACAATATGTTCTAAATGTAACTAACATTGCAAATATTTATATGAAACTCATATTATGATAATAATATAATTATGATCATTATATGTCTGCTAATGCATTAATACTTAAAACCAATGTCAAAATCACTTCCTATACTGTCTGCCAGGGCTCCACCAATGACTTTACATATATTTACAAGTTAACTCACTTGATACTAATGAAAACCTTATAGGTAGTCTTATTAATATCTGCATTTTACAACTGAGGAAACAGAGGCACAGAAAAATTTAATCATGAAGGTAGAAGTAGCAAATCTGGCCTTTCAAACTAGGCAGTTCAGGTCCACAGCCTATTCTTTCCATTTCTACGATATATATATGATAATTTTTACAAAGCACAAGATATTGTTTTCATTTTCATTTCTTTAGTCATATTCACAGAGTGTAGTCATATCGAATTATGCTACATGCAAAGACCAAGTATGGCTCCCATATTCCCTGTAGTGTGATTGTGAATATATTATGAAAGGGAAAGAACATAGGGGGAGCCTACTTGAAATGTTCACTGACACTTAGAAACTCCCAAGCCATAGCTTAAAACACTGGCTTAAAACTTAACTTTTCTTCAATTCAGCATTTTAGGAAAAAACTATCAAATAGAAGTGAATTTAAGATAATTCTTTGTGATATTCTTTGTTTTATATGCTTATACTACAGTTGCAATACCATTGTTGAATCTTTGTATATTGGGAGTATAAAAAAGTTCCATAAAACTGGAAGATTCATATAGACTTTAGGGATAACAGAATAATTGAGAGAGAGTAAATATTAATTTAAAATTGACTCTCAATATTAAGTATTTTAATAACTTCCCTGTCACTAATTTAGTTCTGAAGAAAACAAAGACATTTAAAAGACTATATAAAAGAATTTACCTGCAAATGAAATAGAACTTTTTTGTTTTTTTCTATCTCTGATGTTTGTAATTGCTGCTGCTTTGCCACTTGTGCTACAACACAAGTTAATGAAGATGTGTCTTGGTTATCCATAGCTAGACAAAAGAATAAAGTACATAAAAAAAAGTCAAAATGTAAACAAGAGAGTTATGCTTCTTTACTCATAATCATAAAAAATTTTTTCATGTTTTTCTCATAAATAAACTAAATTTAGGATTGGTAATCATCCCTTTCTGACTATAAACAAAACCAAAATCACAGGCAATCATAATAGGCTGTTCAAAATTTCTTACCATAATGTTATACCTGCTACTTTACAAAACAGTATATTTTGATTTTTTTATCCAGACCACTTACACATTTACTGTAATAACAGTGCTACCATAACAACTCTATAGCAATTACGGTTGATTAATTTTCACTATAGGCCTGTACTTCCAGGTTGTTATGCCTTTTCTAAACTCTATATATGATTCTTCCAAAATTTAACTGCTTCCCTCTACTCTAATTCGCTATCAGTTTTAACGTAATTATTCCATCATACTACATTTTTGTTGGTGCTGATCTTGTAATTACTTATTTCTTAAGATCGCTGCATTACCTTCTTTAGGAACTCCTTGCCTTTTCCTTTCTTTCACTTTCGTTTTTTCCTGTTATATATTCAAGATCCTGAAAGTTAAATTAATTGTCAAATATGTTACAAGGATGGCAATGACATTTCATTATTAGTGCCAAGAATTAAAATACAATGGTTAAGTGAGATTTTGGAAGGAAAGTACCCTGTATGAGGGTACTTCAAAAAATTCATGGGAAGATTTGTATTAACTGTTAATTCTATTTTTCCATGAACTTTTTAAAGTACTCTCGTATTTGAGTCTTGATTGTCCTGCTTTTCAGCTGTTAGGACCTTGACTAGGTTTCTTAACTTCTTTGATCTTCAGTGTCTTCATCTGTAAAACCTCATAGGGCTGTTGTAATAAGGTGATATATGTAACATGCTTAGCATAATACCTGACATATACTGAATAATCATTATGGATTAGTAGCAGGTACCTCCAGTACTATGATGAAATAGATTCTGAAACTATAACCAGAATCTGTGAGAAACAATGCCAAAAAAGATTAGCAATTTTTGCCGTGGGTATAGAACATAAGGAATACAGCACTACTGTCTAGCACCCACTATTCTTACCAGGGTAAGCTCTAAGCAAGTCTAAAGTCATATTTTTCTCTATTCTCTATTTAGGAGTAACTGATAAGATGAACAGGCAGATATTTTCCTTCTTTGAAAGATGAAGGTAAAGAGTTCCTTCCAACATACGGGTGCTGAGTTTGCAGAGTTAAGGGCATTATCACCTTTAGGAAAAAGGGTATCTGAACCTACCTGTCCATTCCTACACAGAGGAAATGGTACATGTTTTTGTGATTAATAAAAAGAATTCAATGTTGTTAAGTACTGCTGAAACTGGAAATTGTCATCTACTATATAACATTTGTACAAATAATTTTTTTCTATTTAGATGATTGATGCTTTTTAAAAAAAAATTTTTTCCCCTGAATAGTACTAAAGTGATTATAAACTTTGCAAGCCAAAGAAGTGAAATACCGTAACAGTAAGGCACAGGTAAGAAAGCCTCCACAGAGAACTCTACAAAATCACTAAATACCTTTCCTAAAGATCAGTTAAATACACACTACTGGTGTACTAGTTACATGTTTGCAAAAAAAAAAAAAAGTGAAAGATTGAAACCTGATATATATATATATATATATAAGAAAAAAAAAAAAAAGAAAGAAACAAAGTTAAACCACTTCCTGAGGAGACTCAAATCTAGCTAGAAATATCCTACCAAGCTAAAAAACTCTTGAGAGCTGAACTAGCCGATTGTCGTAATCGCCCCTGAGAATTTGTGATTCCTTCCTGACTCTTCTTGTCGCTTCCTTCAAACCTTACTACAAACTCACCTCCTTTGTGAAGTCTTCCCCAATGCTGAGCACATTCACTCTGTTCATGCCATTACTCTATGTTCTTTCTGCTTAACACACAGAACTGTCCCAGATTACTGTTAATGAATCCAAATTTGATTTTTTTCTCTAGTTCTTTTGTGTTTCATGGTCGCAAACTTCATTCTTAATTCTACCTACCTACCTTGAAAATGCATGCCTTCTACATTTATACTTTCAGTCAGTTCTCTCAATTGATTACAATGGCAAATATTTATATAGTACTTACTTTGTGCTAGACTGTTTTAAGTGCTTTAGATTTAAAAAAAAATACCAAAAAAATTATATAGTGCTTATTTTATACCAGGCAGTATTCTAAAAACTTTGCAAGTATTAACTAATTTAGCTCTGTGAGGTAGATATGATTATAATCTTCATTTTACAGCAAAGCACAGTGAGGCACAAATAGATCAAGGAATTTACCCAAAGTCAGGCAGTTATTAGGTGTCAGAGATGTGATCTAAATTCAAGTATCTGGGCCCCCAAAGTTCAAGCTCTTAATGCTAGACTATGCTAGACTATGCTAGACTACCAAAATTATAATTATTTAAAGGGAAGAACCATGTTTGTATTCCTGTATTATTACTAAGATATCATTTTAATCAGCTTCCTCTTTTCTATTCCCACTACTACTATCCACATTTCTTCTCTGGGGAACTATTTCAGTAAAGTAAATTGATGGGGCTGCTGCAGCCACTATGGACCTCCAGTGGCCTCAACACCACAATTTGCACAACTGAAGAGGTAGCCCAGTGAGTTCTTTATGCTCCTAATAAGTTCCTGCTAGGTAAGTTACCTTCCTGGTGAGTCCCTGTTTCTCTCTACCCAAAATCACTGTGTCACAGTGTCATCACAATTTTCCTAAGACACTGTGTACCCTATTTCCATTGTACTGTATATCTCTTTTAACCTCAGACTTCAGGAGAAGCCTAAGACTCTCAGGTCATTCATCATCATGAAGACCCCTCCTTAATGGGCTTGGTAAATCCCTTAATTTGATGCTATGTTACCCACTCCCCAACTCTTTTACATCCTTCCATTTTGACTTCTGAAACTCATGGTGCTTCTTCAATAAAATCCTCTCTATCTTCAATTCTTCAGTGAACTTTTCCTTCACCTTTTTGCTTACACTGAAATCCAAAGATACTTCCTCTTCCTCAATCAACTAAGTCTGGACGTCAGGGATTTTTCCTGCTCTCCATTACCATGCCGAACTATTATTCTTCTCTCTAAAAACCTCTCTAGTTTCTTCGAAGTTCATGCCATCAGAACTATATGTGAGTACCTCAAAAAGTTCATGGAAAGATTCATATCAACTTTCAGTTCAATTTTTCCATGATCTTTTTAAAGTACCCTCATTTAAACTTTACTTGTCCTTGTTATCACTGACCTTCAGATCTCCCGCCTCACTCCTAGACTATAGCATCTGTCTTACTGTTTCTCCATCACTACTCCTCTTATGTATCTTTGGGATTACAATATCCATATGATGACACATCCAATACCCTGACCTCTCAGTTCTTTGACGTCTTCTTTCACCCATCCTCCCCAGCCATTCACAGAGTATAACTGTACCTCATCCACAATCTCAGATTCAAACTACCTTTTATTTTTCTAGCTCATTCCATCTAGTATTTTGACTGTAAGAGCTGTTTAGCCACACCAAGACCTCCAGTCCATTGACTCCTACCCTTACACCATCTCTCAGTCCCTCATGTACTCTTCCCTCCTTATAAAATTCCTTTGCATTCACCCTCACATCCCTTATAGCTCTCTCCTTATCCTACCTCCCTGGACAAATTCCAACCAGTTGCTCCACTTACACTCAAATAGCTGGATATGCTTAAAGAGAGACACTCAACTGCACTGCAGTATCACTTTAAATTCAAAAACATTTTATATCAAGACCATTTTATATCATGGGACCTTGATCCTAAGCCCTTAGGATTCACCAAGTTTCATAGATGATTACTTCACTCTTTCTCCTTTGTCTGCAAACCTCCCACATCTCTTTTCTCTTCTTTTTTCTGTTGATACCCTACCTTCTTATTTAACTAAGATAGTAGAAAAAAATCAGAGTTTGGTAAATTACTCATCTATCAGTTTTCCTGCACCTGTACCTATATACTAATCTATCCTTTTCTTGCCATGAACAGTGTTCATGCACCTATCTACAGCCAATCCTCTACTTTTATACTCCTTTTTCACCTATTTAAAGGGCATTACTTCTTTGAGTATTCCTTATCAGAATCTCTCTTTACTTAGTCAAATGTATTATCCTGAATGGCTCATCATAAATCAAAAACCATCACTACCACCCTCACTTGACACTATAAGACCCTCCAGCTACTGACCCATTTTTTTCTCCCATTTATAGCCAAGATCCTTGCTGTCCACTCCCTCTCCTCTCACTCTTCTTGAAATCACTAGAATCAATCATTTACCACTCTACCTTTAAAGCTCTTTTCAAAGTATCTATGACATCCACATTGCCACATTCAATGGGCAAGTTCAGTCTGTCACCATCGTTTGACACATTGGATCATGACAGCCTTTGTGAAACACCATCCTTCTTTTTACTAGTTCCTCCCCAACTTTCTCACTTATGTTAGAGTGTCCTAGTGCTCGGTACTTCAGCTTCCTTCTTTTTTCATAATCATTCAACAGGTAATGCCATTCAGTTCTATGGCCACATTTATATTTCTAGCCTGAACATCCTTCTTGAATGACAAACTTATACAAATTGCCTACATGATATCTCTACTTGAATTTCTAATAGGCATTTCAGCCTAATATGATCTTAACTGTTGTTCCTCTGTCTGCTTTATCACTACCACTAAGCCTGTTCCTTCATAGTCTTCTCCATCTCAGTAAATTACAGTTCATTTTTCTTGTTGTTCAGGCCAAAAACCCTGGATTCATGAGTGGAGGTCTCTAGAAGCATGTAGAGCCCATCACAATTCAACCAGATTTGCCTCAGACAATCATAAAGGATAGCTCATTGTTGATGTTTCATAGGCTCTTTGGGAAATCCTTAAAGATATCTCACAAGTAGGTGGCCCAAGGCTGCTGCCCCAATTGTTCCACCCAAGGGGTAAGCCAGAACCTTGACTTTTTTCTCTCCCTTACATAATGCATTCAATTCTTTTGGTAAAACCTATTGGCTCTGCCTTTAAATTACACTGAAATTCATTCACCCCTTACCATTTCCAAATACTGTCTTAGTGAGAAGCTTTCCCTAATAACCCTCTTTAAAACATGACCTCTCCTCTTTCATCCTCCATTCCTTTGTCCTGCATTTTTCTTAATAGCATTTATCACCATCAACGCTTTATACACTTGTTTATTTTGTACATCCTTCTATCAGGTCATGAGGTCAGAGACCTAGAAGTGGCTGGCACATAGCAAGTGTCTACAGTTTCTGTCCACTCCAATTCATCCTGTTCTGACACAAACATACAGGAAAACAGTGCTCCTAAAGCACTGTTCTGATCACGTCAACAACACAGCCAATCTTTCAACTCTATTTTAGATGGCATCTTCTTTACAAAGTCTTTCTTGATCTTTCTGGGCAGATGTGATCTCTCTCGTTTTAGTACAATTGTTTCTATATCTCTACTATACTGTGTAGATAACAATAAAGTTTCTAGAATAAGACAGAGCTAATTTTGAATCCACATTGTACAACTTACTAGCATATTAGGTCAATTATTTCCAACCTGGGCCTCAGATTTTGTATCTGTAAAATGGGAACAATAGTAGTACCTGCCTCATTAGGCTTAGTATGAGGACCCAATGAAATAATGCATGTAAAGCTTTTAGCAAATTGCTGTCATATAGTGAGAACTCAACAAATTTTTATTTTTATTTTCATTATTTTATACTATATTTCCCCATTAGACTGAAAGCTCCAATAGTGTCTTAGTCATTTTTTGTATTCCCTAAAATATTTGATGAAATAAACTAAAGAATGAAGAAAATTAGATTTATACAATAAAAAATGAAGTAACTGGTTCTTTTTCATCTCTATTTCAGAAGTAACATAAATTGAAGAGCTCTTGGGTGAAATTTATTTAAACCAACTATTCACAAAAGGGTATCTGCTGTAAAATTGGGCAAGTTTTAGTTTTTTCCAGATTGCTACTGTGGAATGAAAAAAATAAAAATAAAAATGAAAGCAATCTACTGCCATCTACTGATAGTTTCATTAGAACTACATAAGTCAATGCAAAGAGCAACAGGACTCTTCAACCACATTTTCAAAAGAAGGTAGAACATTATCAGAATCACCCAAAGGAATAACTAAATCATTAAAATTATATTGTATGCCTATTTTATATAAATGTCTTAGAATCTGCTAAAACTAGGGATTACTCTGTTCTTTGGCCAGGCAATGAGATTAAAGTTTCAGGACACTGAAAACAGAAAGAAACCAAAGGGATTGTATTGTTCCTTAACTCCCTATCCAAGATAATATAGGCAACATTTATACATTATCCATGTTGTTTCTACATTTCTACCAAAGGTGGGATTTCCCTAGACGTGTAGATAGTAGTAGACTACCAAAACATTTGTTTTGGAGTGTAGACAATGAGGGGTTGGTCTGCAGCTCAAATCCAAGTTTCAAAGGATGCCCAGGCGACTGTTTCAAAAAGACTCCTACCTATGGGACAGAAATTATAGGCCTTTAGTGATATCCGGTCATAACCTAACTGCTTATTTCATTTAGGACACTAGGGGAAAGGTCTTTTGTTTTTTTTTCCCTAAACAAGTAAGCATGATTTCTAAACCAAAAAGAGCTTTTAAGTAGGCTAAATGGTGACTCAAAAAACATACGTCCATGTCCTAACCCCCAGAACCTGTAAATGTGACCTTATTTGGAAACAGCGTCTTTGCTGATGTAATTAGGTAAAGGATCTTGAGATAGGAACATCCTGGATTTAGGGTGGGCCCTAACTTCAATGACAGGTGAGAGACTAATGGAAACAGACAATGGCAAGACCATATATGAAAATAGAACTCTGACCCACAACCTTCAGCAACCAACCCAGGAACCCATTACCTACAGTACCCAGTCCAGGAAGCCAGTCTGCTATCTACAAATTAGACTTGAAGGAAGTTAGACCACTATCTCTAGTAACAATCCAGGAAGCTAAACTATAACAATTGGCCCCAAATGGCCAGTACTTGATTAATAACTGACATTTCTGTAATTTTTGTCCCCACTTGCAACTTGAGACCAACCAGAGAAAGCCAAATATGCACCTCTGACCAATCACATAGGATGCCCCACTTCCAGTTAGCCTGCCTGCAGCTTTCCCATGTTAACAGCCTCCAATCAGGGCATACCCACTCCACTCCTCTGCCTGCCTTTGACTCTGCCAAAATGCAAGTGATGGTGGCTGACTCCCTTGCAAGCTCTGGATAAATAGCCTTCGCTCGTTCTTATTTTGTTGGTCTTCATTTATTTCCATACAGGTATCCTTAAAAAAAAAGACAGAGGGAGATTTTAGACTCAGACACACAGGGAAGAAGACCAAAATATGAAAGCACAGAGCCCCAAGTCATGCAGCCTCTAGCCATGGAACACCTGGAACTATGTGGCAGAGGCAAGGGTGAAAGGTTCTGTCAACCAGATTTCATAATCTGGCTTCTATACCTCTGAGATAATAAGTTTTTATTTTAAGCCACCCAGTTAGTGGTAATTCATTATGGCAGCCCTAGGAAACTAGTAAAAACTTTTTTTTTTCCTTTTTGTCTTTTTTACTGACCGGTAACGGGATCGCAACCCTCGGTGTCGTGCCCACACCGCGCTCAGTCAGTGAGCGGGAACCGGTCTCCACATGGGATCCGAACCCTCAGCGGGAGCGCCGCCACACTCCCAAGTGGCACACTTCTCCAGTGCGCCACCAGGCCAGCCCTAGTAAAAACTTTTAACAAGGAAATCTGCATCTTTTACATGGCCTTTTCTGGAAAGACCCTTAAACCTTAGTATAAATGGCTTAAAAACTGTTCACAATTTTTTAAAATTCCACTTGTTCTCATGAGATTTACATGGTGATGTAATAATGTCTTGGGATTTCCCCAGTGGTTCCCCTTAACAGCTAGGCACTATCTCTGCCCTCAAAATGCTGTAAGTCTGTATGAGGGAGAAAGCACATAGTCAAATAATTAAAATGGAGAAGTACAGTAGATGTTCTCTTACTCTATCTACGTTTAACCCCTAAGCAATTAGCCCATTCTGTTTCCTTTGTAAATCATAAACAGCTAATTCCCATATCATTCTGAATGCTCATGGCTAGCAAACTACTCTTTAGTGATTCTGCCTATTTCTGCTCCTATCAGTGGAATTGTACATTACAGTGAGTTACTTGTGTTTGTTCCCAAACCTGTTTATGCCAGTTGTACTTGATGTTGTGTTTTCATAACTTAGTTAAATATTATGTAAGCCAATAAAATAGCATAGAAATAAAGTTTGTTGTTTCTTTAAAATCTACATTTAATATTTTGGAAAGACCCAATGAAGGCGTGTGAGATAAATATAAAAAATTATAAAGAATAAATCTGTACTCACGTTGCTTCACAAGTACCTTTTAGTTATTTTCTTCTTAAAGGAATGAAATACTAGGAAATCTTAGCTGACAGTTTAGAGGTATGGTTTACACAAGAGATACAATGCAGAACTCCAGTCAGTAGGTTATGTGCAAAGAAAAGGCCGTGGACTTTCTCAACAGATTGGCAAGCCCACAGTCGGTTTAGGTTAAAAAAAAAGTTCAAGGTTTTTATGTTATACTTTTTCATGATTCTCTGGTTTAACTTATTTTTTTCTTTTAAAAAAGCTTTATTTAGATATAATTTACATACCAGAAAGTTCATCCTTATAAAGTGTATAGTTCAATGTTTAAATAAATTTTTCAATTTATTGCTTGGCTGTGAGTCCAGACTACTTCTAAGAACAAAATCCTAAAGAAGAAGCTATTAGTTATGCTTGGTGGGGACATGGGGATTCAGGGAAGGTTATGGTTGAGCTTGAAGAGTCTTGAACAAGTAGCGGTTAAACAAGCATATAAGGAGAATAGTAGAAGGAACAGCAAATGTAAAGGATGAAATCATGTGGCCTACCCAAAGAACAAACTTTCAGATGCCTGAGAATGGGGAAGTTATTTCTTTCAAACCTAATTAGACATCTGAATCATCAGTAGAGATGAAAACAAAACAAAACAAAACAGCAAAGCAAAACATGCCCGGGCCTGACTTCTAGAGATTTTGATTCAATGTACATCTGGGGTGAAATCCCTGCATTGTTTCTCTTTTTTAAAGTTCCACTTGTATTTCTGATGTGCAGCAAGGATTGTGAACCACTGGAGTTGCCTGAGTGAGAATGGAGTAAGAGTGTTAGGAAATGAGGCTAGGACCAGGCGTGAAAGGAAATGGTATGCAAATATAATGTAACAAACTATCGCTTCCCCGACAGCTTCACTATTTTGAATTTTTTTTTTTTTCGTTTTTACTGCCACGATGGCTGAATGAAAGAATATGAATTCCCACCACTGTCTGTAAAAACAGAGACAAATGTTTTAAACCTGCCTTGTAATGAAAAGACCCCTATTTTGCTTGAGGTAATTAATATTTAACAAAAACAAGCTCAGGGCAGAGAGTGCATCTTCTGATCAGGTGTACCGTATCTACTACTCAGGGCTCCTTTGGATAAGAACAGTTGCCAGGAATATTGAAGAGTGGGTTCCTATTCTGGGTTGGTGCTCCCATTCTCTAGTCAAGTAGAAGCAGTGCCCACCTCCAAGGGCTCTCTAAACTCCCCAATATCCGAGATTCTTTCTCATTCAGCTAAAGGTTCTCTGGCACTTGTAACCAGTTCCTCGGGAAGCATCCTTTCTCTCACTCTTTAAAGGTTGGGAACTTCTTCCCTTTACCACAACACCTGCTTTCCACGTAGTAGCTGCTCAATATTTTTAAATAAATGTACGTTATATTATTGGAAAACAGATAAAGGATACTAAATTATACCCTTATCATGATTCTAAGGATTAGTGCCTTCTAGTGTGGCACATTTTTAAAAGGGGTATACAGGACATCTGTGTTGTGAGTACAAGTGAAGGAGCTGCAAAAGCGTTGGTTCTGTGAGCAGCAAGGGCAGAATTCGCCAAAAGCAGAGGCGAACCAATTGACTTGTTTCTGGAAGCAAACAAACCAGTTAATTAATCGGGAGGGGGGGGGAGGAAATCTCAAGGAGCCCATTACTTGAACACTGGATGGGACAAGTTGCCAAGAGCTAACGTGACAAGGTCTCAGTCCTGGACTCTGGTCATTAACCAAGTGTCCTGACCACAGTGGGTCAGCGAATCGTCTAGAGTGACTGGAAGAGCAGACCTCCAGCTCGCTCGGCAAAGGACTTCCGCAAAAAGAAAAAAGGACACTGCGGTTCAGTCCCGAGGTCACTCCCGCCACCCGGACTCACAGGACCTGCGGTTCCCGCCGCCCCTCCCGGCCGCGGGATCCGCCTCTCCCACCGCCTC
>NW_007727786.1:561181-593790 GCF_000696425.1 Galeopterus variegatus
CTCCCACCTCCCGCAGCTGCGCGCCCGGACCCCCGCCCCAACTGCCCGCGGGCCCGGCTGTCTGCTTCCAGAGGGAGCCGCGTGGATGCCGGGCGGGGGATCCGTGCGGCCGCGGTGAGGTGGGTGACGTGAGGTGGGGCGGGCGCCGTCGCCGTCCGGGCAGCCTCGTAGCTCCCGGTGACACGCTCGCGGCTTCCCGGTTTTGTCGAGGGGCGGGGCGGGGGCGGGGGGCGGCAAATCGTAACCGAGCACGCCGCGAAAGGGGCGTACAACCACCTGTGAAGCGCGGGAAGAAGAGGACCGCGGAATCCGCCTCCAGTGTGCGTCTGACCTGGAGAGAGTCCCACAGGCGAGGTGAGTGGAGGTGCCGGGGCTGGTGCAGAGCCGCAGCCTGCGCCCCCTGAGCCGAGCACGGGTTGCAGGAACAGGGACCCGGCGGTGACAGACGCCGGGTGTGCAAATTCACAATGCAGAGGGAAGGGGGTTGGCCACCCCCTCAAAACTGACGAAGTGGACTTCAGCTGGAGCCGCGTGCGATAGGGAGCGGAGGTTAGGAAGAGAAAACCGGCCTGGACACGGGGGGGGGGGGGGCACCAAAGGGAGCCCCCAAAGAGACCCGCAGCCTGGGGGGGGAAGGGGGGGGCGGGGGGGGGGGGGGGGGGTCACCAAAGGGAGCCACCAAAGAGACCCGCAGCCTGGGGTGGGAATGCTGGGGCTGGAAGGGAGAATACCTGCGCGGAGAGAATGAATAAGCAGGTAGGAAGCTCATCTGATTCAGATCGCAGTCACTTTTGGGATCACTGCCAAGTGTGGAGTCCTGAAGGGAAATCTGTCAGTCATCTCAGCTTTTATCTCCTTAAAAACGCGATTTTCAGGTACAGCTCCGTGAACTTTCGGTCCCGATATTTCATATGAAAGGATGTGACCTCATATGACAGTCATGTCAGGATTAACGATATATCGCATAGGTTGACACCCTTTAATTAAAAAACAGGACTTTGTCTAAGTCAGCAATTAATTCCCTACTTAAAATTTGCTACTTAAAGAAAACAAAATAAGCAGTCCAGAGGAACTGTTGTTGTTCTGCTGGAAAGATGGACCAACGCTTTCACAAAACAAATAAAAAGATGGCTTTGCTTTAATTGTCATGGTTCTCTCGTGTCAAATAGTGGACTAGCTTTTCTGGAAAAGATCTAGATTTACTATTTTGCTTACACTTTTAGATCAGTGCAATTACTGCTTTTTTGTTAATCCATGACAAATTTCTGTTGTAACCGTAAGAAGACTGATGTAATTTTGTATTTGTATGCTTATTTTTCTTTACAGGTGATTTAGTTGGCACAAAAGTCTTCTTTGAAGAACTTTGTACAATATTGGAGGATGGCTGAAGCAGTTTTGATAGATCTCTTTGGTTTGAAATTGAACTGTCAGAAAAACTGCCATCAGACATTACTGAAGACATTGAATGCTATCCAGTACCACCATGCTACTAAGGCCAAGTTCCTTTGCATCATGTGTTGCAGTAGCATCAGCTGTGAAAGGGATAGTGAACATGATAAGTGTGAATTAGAAACAAGCAATGGATTATCAGCTCTCTTAGGAGAATATGAGATTGTTAGCAATCTCAGCATGGCTGCCTCTTTGTATACCATTAAACAAAAAATTGATGAAAAAAATCTGAGTAGCATTAAGGTAATTGTCCCCAGGCACAGGAAGTCATTACTGAAGGCTTTTATTGATCAACTCTTCACTGATGTTTACAATTTTGAATTTGAAGATTTACAAGTGACTTTGAGGGGACACCTTTTGAAACAGTCTGCTGAAACAAATGTAATCACAGCTCAAGAACTAGAAGAAATCCAGAATGAAATAGAAATATATTTGAGAAGTCTACCAGCACTGAAAGGAGAATTAACTATTATCACATCTCCTTCCATCCCAGGTATGTCAAATACCATCGGTTGTTTTTACTGTGTACATGAAAAACTAGCTTTTCTTCAGAGGGTGTTCACCTCTTTTTTTCCCTCATTTCTTTTGTTGACTGTTGTGGGCTTATTCCTCATTAGTATCAGTGGCAACATAGGTTGTCATGGATGGCCTTGTGTTGCCAGGGGTGTCAAGGGATGACCCCTTCAAAGTCACTCTGAATAAAACTTTGCTTTATGCAAATTCAGCTTTAAGACAAATTCCCCAGCCCTCCTTTACAATGAGATTTATGACCCTGCAAATCTTCTATTTAGAAATTCTGAAACTTCAACTCATTGGCACCTTCACAGAAGAGGGAAATGTAAAATAGTCAATCTTACTTTTTGGTAAACAGTATTTCCTGTGAGCTGTATCCTGTAGGGTATAACAAAGACAGATGGCGCAAAAGATACCCTTTGAAGAGCAATAATCCCATAGGGAAGGTAAAATAAACATAAAGCATTATGTAATAAAAACATGGAGATACAAAGTGCTGTTAAAATTAAAAGCAAGAAAAAGGCAAGTTGAAGTGATCAGGGAAGGTCTAATTGAGAGACTGGGTTTTGTAATGCTTTATAGTCTTTTTTAGCATCTTTTTAATCTTCACTGCTTATCTTCAACAGATATTTTCATACATGGATTTACTACAAGAGCAGGTGGGATATCTTATATACCAACTCTTAGTTCATTCAATCTCTTCAGTAGTTCCAAAAGGAGAGATCCCAAGGCAGTTGTTCAAGAAAATCTGCGTAGATTGGCAAATGCTGCAGGATTTAATGCAGAGAAATTTTACCGAATAAAGGTATAGTATTGCTTCATATTTTGAAAGACCTAAAGTATGTTTTTGACTCTGCTAGTAACTACATGGACTTTAAGCTATTTAACTTTTGCATCTAGGATATGCTGTGGTTATTTTTCTTAGATTTATATACCATAGCCAAAACATCAGTTCTCTTTCTTTGTCTATATATATGTGTGTATATATACTTTTTTTTTTCATCTGGAGCTCCTCAATTATAAAAGTAAGTTAATTCTCAGAGAGTATTGTATCACTGCCCTTTTTGATTTAGAAGGAAGGTGACCAGTAGGAGAGAAAGGCCATATTTTGTAAATCCACACTAAGAGGAATTAGGGTCATAACTGTTGAGAATGTCTTGTGCCTTACAGAATTCTAGCTTTACTTGAGTCTAGGAAAAGTAAAAATATTGATTTGGTAGAAAGTGCTACAAGTAGAGATTTACTCATCTCTAGTGAGAGGTGTTCTCGATAGACTACATTGAATTTTTAAATGTTAAAGTCTGCTTTTCTTTGAATAAAATATGCAAATGTTATAATATCAAAAGCTCAATAAGTTAAATGACAGGTAAATTTAGTATTTTACTATGTACAGAAGTGGTATATTTAATGAATGCTCATAATCTTACACTGGTTATATAATTTTGTAATGAAGTGAATACTTTCAGGAAAGCTTGCAGTATGAGAAATCCCACTTTCAAAATATTTTTATCACACATCTTTGGTATTAGACCGATCATGCCAATGACGTCTGGATTATGGGAAGGAAGGAGCCTGAATCTTATGATGGAATAACAACGAATCAGAGAGGAGTCACAATAGCGGCTCTTGGTGCTGACTGTATACCAATAATTTTTGCAGATCCTGTCAAAAAAGCATGTGGGGTTGCTCACTCTGGTATGTGTATTTAATTAATCATTTACTATTTTACTAACTTTGTAGTACAGGAAAAAGATTATAATTTCTTTCTGGTGGGCATGATAAACAACTGAACAGTTAATTACATTACATTGTGATAAGTGTAATGGGGGAGTTCAGCGTATTGTTATAGGAGCGTATTGATATAGGGAGTAGCTAAATCAAATTATATGAATCAGAGTAGAATTTCCTAAGGAGATGGTACTCTGGTTTATTCCTGGGGAGTTTATACGATTTGGCTAGGTGCCAGTGTTTCTCAGCAGAGCTGCTATTAACAGTTTTGGGAGACATAATCCAACATTGCAGACTAAGTATCTTTGGCCCTTGAAATTCTTTTTTTTTTTTTTCCTTTTTGTCTTTTTTACTGACCGGTAACGGGATCGCAACCCTCGGTGTTGTGCCAGTACCAGGGACTGGCAACGGGATCGCAACCCTCAGTGTTGTGCCTGCACCACGCTCAGCCAGTGAGCGGGAACCGGTCTCGACGTGGGATCCGAACCCTCAGCAGGAGCACCGCCGCGCTCCCAAGCGGCGCACTCTCCAGTGCGCCACCGGGCCAGCCCAGCCCTTGAAATTCTTAATGCTAGTAGCACCCCCAGTCATTGTAATAACCAACCAAACAATACAAAGTAAAACACTTCCATACTTTCAGAACACTCCCTGGGAAAGTGGTACTACCTCTGGTTGAGAACCCTTGAAGTTGAGGCAACAGGGAATAAAAATATTAGGTATGTTGCAGAAAGGTACTCACACAGGTAGAGCAGCATATGTAAAGGCAGGGAGGCAATAAAAAGCAAGGTATGTTTGGAAAACTGTGTTTAGTTTAAATAACTAAATGTATTTAACTGTAACTACTATCTAAAGATAAGACCGAAAAAGTATTTTTAGAAGCTATATTGTGTTAAGGTTATGGAATTTTGTTTTCTGAAGCTGTTTTAAGATAGTTAGATTATCCAGTGGTTATGATTCTATGTGAAATGAGAGATGATCTTTAGAATTTCCTTCTACTTGTAAAGCTATGTCTACTTTGCTTTTTAGTACATAGATAAAGTAGAAAGTGGCATATTTTTCCTTTGACCTAGCTAAAATAATTGGAAATTGAGTACAAGTCAGGTTTACCAAATGACATTATCAAAAAATCTTTAAAATTTGAGTCTTAGCCTCTGGATATAAAAAGGTAATATTATTTGTTACTTCTTAGGTCTTAAAGCATTTAGTTTAAAAATATCCAAGATAAAGCAGTCAATATGATATTATAAATGTGAACTTTCAAGTCATTAATAAAATAACCTCAAAATAGAATACAATTAGATACCTTATACACTTATTATTTTATCAGATATCAAAAAATATAAAATCCTTCTATGGACTACTTTAATAAAAATCTTTTAAACAGATATGTATATGCGCATACGCATATGCTGTAGGAAAAATCAAAAAGAGAGGGGGTGGATGAATTACAGGTGAGAGGAAGGTTAAGGAAGATTTCTGAGGAAAAGAGTAGCTGTTGTCTGTAGAAAAGCCCTGACGGTCTCTCTCTTTAGTTCAAAATGCCTATATCTAGTTGCTTTTCTCTGAACATTACTGCCTGCATATTCATAGGTACCTCAAAATCATCATGTCAAAAACTCAACATTTTTTTCCCCTAAATCCTTCTCTACCACTTAGGTTTCCTATTTTGGTTATTGGTATCTCACCCACTTACAGACCCAGCTAGAAACCTGAATTTTTGTTTTGTTCTTCCCATAACCACATATCTAGTGGGTTAACAGTGGTGTTGAACCTATCACCTAACTATTTCTTGCTTTTGTCATCTCATCCCTTTATCTGGAAACACTGATCTGTTCACTTGAGTGCCTAGTTTTAGAAGGATATGCTTATGGAGTACTGACAGAAGAAGTAAGGGGACTCCTTGCTGGCCAATCAGTTCAGCTGAATCTAACTCAGATATATGGAATAAGGAAAAAATGCAATATTTTTAGGTTTCTGTCTTTGGCAACTGGAAAGGAGCAGGAGTAAAGAAAATGGTTTAATCTTAGAACTCCAGGGATCCAATGCAGAGGAAGAGAAATACAACTGGTAAGGGAACAATAATCTGGCCGAGTGGGAAGGGTGTGAAAAGGGACTGTTAAAATAGAATAGATGTATTTTAGGGGAGAGATGAAAACTACAAAACACTGCTGAGAGAAATGAAAGAAGACACAAATAAATGGAGAAAAATCTCATGTCCGTGGATTAGAAATTAGGAAAATGCGAATCACAACCATGATGAGGTATTGTCTCACGTTCATTAGGATGGCTAATATTAAAAACAAAAACAAAACACCAAAATAACAACTGGAGCCCTTGTGTACAGTTAGTGGGAATGGAAAATGGTGAAACTGCTATGGAAAACAGGATGGTGATTCCTCAAAACTTTATAAAAAGAATTACCATATGATGCCTCAGTTTCACTTGTGGGTATGTATCCAAAAGAATTGAAAGCAGAGACTTGAAGAGATATTTGTACACCCATGTTAATAGCAGCATTATTTATAATAGCCAAGAGGTAGAAACAACCCAAATGTTCATTGACATAGAATTGTTATGCAAAATGTGGTATATACATATAGTGGAGTATTATTCAGCCTTAAAAAGGAAATTCTGACAAATTCTACAACGTAGGTGAACACTGAGGACATTATACCAAGTGAAATAAGCCAGTCACAAAAAGACAAATATAATCCTACTTATATGGGGTATCTAGAGTAATCAAATTCATAGAAACAGAAGAATGGTGGTTTTCAGAGTCTGGGGGAAGGGGGGAAATAGAGAAACAGGAAATGGTTAGAGAGTTTCAGTTTTGCAAGATTAATAAAATCTGGAGATTATTTGTACACAAATGTGAATGTACTTAACACTACTGAACTGTACACTTAAAATGGTTAAAATGGTAAATTTTATGTTTTTCACCACAATTTTTAATATATTTTTAATTATTTATTTTTTTTGTTTTATTGTTTATTATTGGCATATTCATTATTATAGTCGACCATGATTTTTTTAAATGTGGAAAAAAAAGTGAGAGAGAAGACAAACTATAATCCCAGTGGAAACTAAAAGTATAGAACATTTTTAAAAGGAAGGGGAAAGAAACTTCCATTAAATGTCTCTTCTGTGTTAGGTGCTTTGTATAGTACATCTCATTTAAAAAACATACTATAATGTAATAATTTTGTGAATCATTTATATTTCTGGACTTTGAAAAATACACAAACTGAATCTGCTCATTTTTAACTTAGACATAAATTCAGATGAAATTTTGTTATGTTTTAACTTTTTAAATCTGTTTTTCTTCCTATTTATCAGGTTGGAAAGGTACTTTGTTAGGTGTTGCTATGGCTACAGTGAATGCTATGATAGCAGAATATGGCTGTAGTTTGGAAGACATTATTGCTGTACTTGGACCATCAGTAGGACCTTGCTGTTTTACTCTCCCAAAAGAATCAGCAAGTGCTTTTTATAATCTTCATCCCACATGTGTACGACTGTTTGACTCACAAAATCCCTGTGTTGACATCCGTAAAGCCACCAGGTATGTATGATTTCATTCTAGAATTGTAAGTTTGGTTATTGCTTATTTCTACTAATATGAAAATTATTTTAGAGAACAATTAGTAACGCCAAGAAAAATTTAGGTGGCAGTTACTTAAGTAGCTGACATACACAGGTACGCAAAAACTCATTTTAAATAGGAAAGCTATTTTAATTTCAGCTTGAATATCAGAAATTTTTCTGTCTGATATCTCCTATTGATTTAAAAGTGAAGGAAGAAACAGTTGGCATTTAATTTTAAGAGATCTTCTTAAACTTCATATAGAAAAGTTGTCATGTACTTCACAGTCATTCCTCAGGTAAATTCTCCTAAATGTAATAAAGTATCATGTAGCTGATATTGTAATATTTTTCTTATTCTCTAATTAACTAGATGAATATATTTCTTAGCAAAAACATTAGTTAATATAGGTATAGAGTTACTTTCAAGTCTTTTATGGTCCCCTGCATTTTTGAATTTATAAAGTTTTACTTTTAATATCTATTGAAAATTATTTGTCATTTCTACAAAGGATAATTTGTCTGATTTTAAACGTGTTTCTATTCTCGTCAGCAAAACCTTATTCAGATTCTGTCCATTTAGTACATAAGTAAAAAGGATTGAAATTGATTCTTAAATGTGATTGTGGAATCAATCATCACTAATTTGTAGTCATATTTCATATCATAAAGTGTTTATGGAGAAGCAGGTTTTTTCTGTGAAAAGTCTGGTTACTAGGAGGAATGGAGATGGAAGAGCCAGATAACTAAAAAGCATATTCTGCCTGAACCACATGAATATTGTCTACAAATACCATGGTAACTTTAGAAGTTTCTTCTTAAATAAATACTTGACTTTGATTACCGAATTCTGTACCTAGATTATGTCTTCCGGACAATATGGAAGGTTGTATAGTCATATAGGAACTTAGATGATAAATGACGATAAAATCTATCATCTCCTGACTAGTACATGTCCTGTAAGTGAATAACAATTTGTGTTGTTCCAAGCAGATCTTCCACACTAGTAACCATAATTTTTTCATATTGTTTTGGATATTGGTAAAATAAACTCTTGTTATCTTTTGAAAAATCGTTATCCTAAGGATTCTTCTAGAACGGGGAGGAATCCTTCCACTGAATATTCAGGACCAGAACCAAGATCTCAACCTCTGTACATCCTGCCATCCTGACAAGTTTTTCTCCCATGTCCGAGATGGCCTTAATTTTGGAACACAGATTGGCTTCATATCAATTAGAGAATGAAGTACGGTAGGTTCTCTCTCTTCTCTCCAATCTCTGTCTCTCTCTCATCCCTCTCTCTTCCACTCCCTCCCTCTCTTCTTCCTCTTTCAGCCTTTCCCTGCCTCCTTTAAAAAGATAATAATCAATTATATTTAACTTTACTCTGTTTTTCCTACAGGTAGAATTAATGTAATAGTAGTAGAAAAGTTCGTTTTCAGTAACATACTGTATTATAAAGAGCGGCCACTCTTTTCCCTAGTTAATAAAGAATGGTCAGGCAGGCTTATGTTAAAAGTATGAAAATAAAATAACTTAGTCTTTAAAAAATCCTGTATGTATGTCCTTTATCTCTACTATGTACTTGACATCCGTACATTTTCGGTCATAATATTTTTATACTTTTTATTTTTTATTTTTGAGAAGAAATCTTGGCATAACAATTCTAAATTCTAGAATAATAAGGAATGCTCACATATACAGACTGGCTTGGTTATCAACTATATTCCAATTGATTATCTGTAGCTGGAGTTGGCCAAATTTTTCTTTGAAGGGTTAGATTGTAAATATTTTAGGCTTTGTGGGACATACAGTATCTGTCAACTACTCAACTCTGCTATTGTAGAGAAAAAGCAGACACTGACAATACAGAAGTGAATCTGTATGTCTGTGTTCCAGTAAAACTTTATTTATAAAAAACAAGTGAGGGGCCAGATTTAGCCTATCAACTATAGTTTGCTGACACCTAATCTACAGTCATAGAGCAAGACTGAGTGTAATTTCATTAAAATAGTATTTATTAGAAATGTTTTTTTAGAGTTTTACACAAATATTTCATGACAGTAATTTAGCAGTGCTTTTTTAGCATATATGTAATTTTCCCTAAGGTTACTTTTAATTGAATTAGTCTTTACAATGTCTTGAACTCTTTAATGTATAAAAAACTTTAATAGACTTTAATGATTCTCACCTTGATATTCTGACAGCACTAGTGAAGATCTCATATTTGATTTATGTGTATTTTACAGATACTTGGCTGGAGTTTTGCATAATGTTTCCTGCCTCTTTCCTCCTCTTTCCGAACTGACTGCAAGAGAGAAATTTAGCTGTTTGATTTACTTAAAGCCAAAAGGATTACAATGGATAATTCATCTTTAGGGTATATTTTAACTATTACCCAAAGCCAAGTGATTTATATTTGATTTAATAATAACTGACAAAAAATCAATATGATGTAGTTAATATGTTTTACAGATGAGAATTATTCTTAAAGTTTGTCTTCCTGTGTATTACATAAATCAAGAATAGGTCTGTTCAGTATTTATTGAGTACCCTCTTTTGTCAGGCATTCTGTTATGCGTAGGTGAATCAAAGTTAATAAGACTTTTTCTCTATGAGTCTAATGCAGTGGAGGAGATAAACACTTCTACAACTTAAACTTAATTTAATAGCGGTAGAAGAGTACATAAGGAGGAAGGGTTAATTTTACCTGGAAGGCAGGAAAGAGAAGGTATTACAGAGAAAATCACGTATCACGTGGTCCTGAAAGATGTACAGGCTTTTGACAAGTAAAGAGTAACCATAACAGGAAGAGGGAACACAATGAACCAGGACATGAAAACTATGAGAGTGTGTAACATGTTTTAGAGAGAGAAGGGTGTAGGTAGGAGTTGGGACTAGAAAAACAGGTTGGAAACAGGTTATTAAGGGTCTCAAGTGTCGTGTCAAAGAGTTTGGAGTTTATTTTCCAGGCAATGAGTAGGCATCAAAAAAAAAGGTAGGGGAGTGCTTTTATTTCCTTGGCATCATATTTAACAGAATGGATTCAAATTGTGAGAGACCAAAGCAGAGAGAAAAATAAGGGGCAGTCAAAATATTTCAAAAAAGAAATCATGAGGACCAATGAAGAGGCAGTGGAAATTAAAATGGAGAAGAGAGTAGAAGGATTAGAGGGACTTTTCAGAGATAGAATCAATAGATCCTGTTACTAAATAATGGAAGTAAGAGGTGAGGAAGAGTGGAGAAGTCATTAGTGACTCCAAGATTCCTGTTTGGCTGACTACCAAGAGCCAAAGGAAAGAAGGGCTTGGAACAAGGGAGAAGGATATTGATGTTAACTTTACGTAGAATGAGGTACATCTAGATGGAAATATTTGGCCAACAATTAGAAATACAGACCTAAAAATTAAGAGAGAGGTTGGGATAAAGACATAGATTTAAAAGTTGGCTATGTGAGATGATTCTTAAGTCTGTTGGTACAGACTGAATTAACTAGGCAGAAATCAGGGTGAGAAAAAAGGACGTCCAAGGATGAAATCTCATAATACCTGCATTTGCAGAACAAGAAGCTGAACCAGTAGAAAAATTTATCATAGAAGTAAGAAAAAAAATAGGGTATAGTCATTTTGAAGAAGCCAGCGTAGGCAGGAAGTACTCAAGGAATCTTCAGGGATAAAATAAAGTGAAAACTGAGAAGAAACCAAGTGGATTAATTGTATTGAAGTTACTCTGTAGGCAGTGGTGGCTGAATCAGATTTCAGTGCATTAAGGAAGAGGATGCATAGGTGTCAACTCTTTTTTGACAGTATTAACTAGAGAAGAGAAAAGGCTGGGGACTGTATCTTGAAGGGATTCTTTTTTTTGGATGAGTAGTTTTGAGTATGTTTGTAGGCTACTTTTCATTTGGGAAAAGCATAGTATGTATTTTTAACGTAAGTCGTCAGATTGCATCTTAAAAAGATTTCTTGTTTCATACATTATTTCCTACATGTATATGCAGTAGAATAACTGCTAATAATATTTGAATATTTGTTTGATATTTACAAAGGCTTTTCACCTACATTACCTCATTTTACCTTTACAGCTACTCTGAAATACATAGGTCAGATATTATCCCTTTTATTCAGATGAGCAAACTGATCCTCACTGAGGTAGAGGTGAAAATTACATAATTTGCGGTAAAGTAAGAATTGAACACGTATTTTGCGACTCCAAATCTTTTAGATTTTACAGTTAATCAAAGCTACCTAAAAAAAAAAAAAAAAAGCTACCTAAATTTTATTTTAGATTTTTATTTTCAACTTTGTTGACATCATTTATTCATACATTCAGTCAAAATTTTGTTGAGGCTCTGAGATAGGTTAAAAAAATACAGTTGTAGCCCTCAAGATGTTTAATATCTAGTGAAAAGTAGCAGTCAATAAACTTGCCATTTCAATACTGTGATACGTATTGTGAGGTTGCCACAATCTGATACCTTGTTTACTTAAATTCATCTGTGCCAACCATAGCCCAGTTTGAAATTTAAATAAAATACCTCATTTTTCTCATTCAGGGAAGGCATTAAACAAAGGCATAGGATAGAAATTTCAAACTCATGCAAAATATTCCTTTGTTTAATGATAACAATAAAGATTAAGGAATAATTTCACACATTGAGAAAGTGTGATAGTTTTCTAATTCTTTACTGTGCTTTATTTTGTTTGAAGTTTCTAAGTTTACAGAGTATTAGACAGCCACATTTCACTTTATATACCACAACATTCCAAAAACAAATAAATTATTTTTGATTATCTATGATTTTGGATAATCTGTGCCAAAGAATATAATGAAAAGTTGTCTCCTTACTCTTTTACTCAGTGAAGAGTATTGGTTCAGTAACTCAGAAACAGAACTGTTATGTTGTTGAATAATCATATCATTGTCTCTACAGGATCCCTGTTGCTCTCAAGCATTTGTACATAGGTTTTTAAAACTTTTAGGGTACAACGATGATTCGTAGTAAGTTAAGTTTTGTTTTTAATCTAAGCACTGCTACTATCTGCATATAGGAAATATTGATTGCCATTTTATTAATAAAAGGAATTAAGTTTGTAAATAAAATGAGAGTTCATGACATAGGCTATACTCCAGTGCTTTATAATCTTACCACTAGGACGCAGTATTTCTACAAATTGCTCTGCTCTGTTTCTTGGCGTAAAATTTAACCAGTCTTAATCTCTGTATTTACTTGTGTAAGTATATATATATATATATGGGGGAGGAGGCATTTAAAGTTAGTGACTGTATTTCTCTTACTTTAGGTGCAACATATTGTAGTTCAAGTAGACAAAAGCATTTAGGAATTCTCACCCACCTTGATCCCACTTCTACAGAATCTCTAGTAAACACTTTTTTGTAAGTCTGGAGTTGGAGGGAAAACTCAAAGAAGCTTATTCTGTGTCTCATAACAAAAACACAAATAATATCCATGGATTCAGAATCTGTAATATGAGATAACAGTGACGTGTGAGTTACATCATTTTATATCTCAAAGTGGGATTTGACATTTGTTTTCATTTGGTTGTCCTAAATTTATACTTAATAATTTATCCATCTTACTTTTTGTGTGAAGCTTTAGAGAATGCTACCAACTTATGGAAGTCCAGCACTTTAAAGAAAACATTGCATGTGTGTTTGTGTGTGTGTGTGCTAGATGGCAAGTAAGAAATGTGTGTGTTTTATGAAATATAGTCTCTTTGCCCTAGCTAATGTAAATTCATATGCACAAAATGCATTGGATGCAGTGGAATCATAGATTGCTGTCTATAAATTTTTTATAAATTGTTAAATTGTGCAGTAAAGAGTGGGAAGCATGGTCCATATGCTTACTGGATGTGTTTATGGGAACCTGGTCTAGGGCACATACGTTTCCATTGTAGACAGCGTTTTTAAATTCGTTATTTCAAAGATGAGTCAGATGCTGTAAGCCATGCATTGTTCTGTGCTAGGTCAATACTTAATGAAGGAAGAAGTAATCTGCTAGTACTGCTTTTTCCAGATTAACACATTTAGTTTGAACTTACAATGATTACATGTCAACTGTGTTGAGACTGACTTTTCATACTGTCCTTAGTTGCATTTTCTTTGCAGAGAAAGAAATGCTTACATCACATTCGCTGTGCCCTTGTGCCAGGTGTCTAAGGTAAACTGTGCCCATTCTGTATGTGGAGCAAGCTTTTTTGTTTTACTCAATTCTCAGAAGGCTGGGGTGTCCAGTTACTGTAAACAATTAAAATTTCCAGCCGACTATAGCTTAAAACATCATATTCCTTTCTAACAACAAGAAAAAGAGTACTCTCATTTCTACAAATTCATTTGTAGAAAATAAATTTGCTCATGATGACAACTGAATTTTTAATATCCTTTATTTTCTTAATTCTTACAACTTTGCATCACACATTGCTTCAGTTTCATTTCTTCATGCTTCCCTATTCCTTTACTTTCCTTAAGCCTGTGTTTTAGGGTTGTATTTTCTTATCCCCCATCATCTTTGTTTTTATATTTGATATTTCATATTTCCTATTCACAAGATAACTTCATTCTTTGAGTTTTCTACTTTTGAATACATATCCAGACTTGGTTAAAGAGTTGCTTGTTGGGCATATACTATGACCCCTCAAACACAAAATCCTCCAAGCTTAACTCATCTTCCTTTCAGAACCTGCGCGATCTGGTATTCTGTCTCAGAAAATGAAATCATTGTTTATACAGTTGCCCAGCCAGAAAACCTGCAGTCTTTCTGAGTCCTCCCTTTCCTCCCTTCCCACACTGCTAATTTTGTATATCTACCATCTGTTCCCATGTCTGTATCTCAACTGCCATAAACATTCAGGACATCTTCTCTCACCTACATCATTAGAGCAGCCTTCTAACAAATCTTTCCTTATTGAATCCCTTCTTACACTGCCAATACTGATTGTCTTAAAATGCAAATCTGATCATATTATATCCCTCAAAATTATTTTATGGCTTTCCCACTGCCTCCAATATAGAGACCTACTCACTAAAGTTTATAAGTGCTGTCATGATCTCACCTCTGCTTACTTTTCCAGCTTCCACTACTACCCACTCTATACCATGTGCATCAGCCATTCTGTACTTTTTTCATTTCCTAGAATATGCCATTAAGCTAGGTGAGACCAAAGAGGTTGGTTTGCACTTAAAGACTGACTAGAACTTGGATTTTGTTCCAGATTACTTTCACTTATGCTTTGTACTAAATTAGCAAACAGGCAGCACCAAGACCATATACAGTGTAAACATTTAACCAAATAGATACAACACTCTGGTGACTCCCTAGTTCCTCATGGAGATATGGCCATAATTCAGTTGTCAATGTAGTATATACACAGTAAATAGTATGCCAGGTCATGCATAGAAGCTCAGTAGCTTTTGTGTCATTAGGCAGGGTGAGGGGCCATGTTAATATTCAAGAGTCTACCTTCTACCATATAAGGAAAGTTTTGTTATATCTAAAAGCATGAACTATTTTTTTTCTGTGTCATTCAATCACAACAGTTCTTACCATGATCCTCCAGTCATGTTTTCGCTTACTTCCTGGCTTTGTTCTATTGCTGGCTCTATATGCGCAGTAATTCTCAGCCTCGCTTCTCTTGAATGACTCTTAGCTATCTTTTA
Source organism: Galeopterus variegatus (assembly GCF_000696425.1). Taxonomy (NCBI): domain Eukaryota; kingdom Metazoa; phylum Chordata; class Mammalia; order Dermoptera; family Cynocephalidae; genus Galeopterus; species Galeopterus variegatus. The sequence continues at coordinate 576,134 of NW_007727786.1, forward strand.
AGACTCAGATCAAGGATCACCTTTTCTAGAACATTTTCCTTGGTTTGCCTTAGTATCCATCTTGAGCATCATTTTTTATAGTCCTTAGTGAATTGATTTTTAAGTGTTGGTCCGTTTACCTGTCTACTGCTAGATATAAGCTCCATTAGAGTAAGGACCATGTTTTACTCATCTTTATTTTTGTAGTACCTAGCAAAGATATTACCACATTGTAATCATCTAATATATATAGAAGGAAAAGAGAAGGAGGGAGGGGAAAGAGTTCTTTAATGATCCAATATAAGGTCTGGAAGAATAAAGATAATAAATCATATTTTGGAATGTGTGTGTTTTGTTGATTTTCACCAGGTGCTTTTATATCTCCAATGTTTAGTATAATTTATTTAAATAAAAGTGATTTATTAAAGTCACTCTAAGGAAAGAATGTTTATAATGGACATCTGTTTCAAGGCGTTCAGCCTGGTTTCTTTACCTATCACTAGACTTTCCTGTTTCCAACTTATATAGCAATATAAAATTTACTGCTTTAGGATACATGCCTCCTATAGGAATCATGTGTGTTAGAAACCGATATTTATTTTACAAAACTGTAATTCTTTCTGCTCCTGTAAAAATATATTTTTAGTATTTACCTTATACCACACCCTGTCCCTGGAATTTATTCATTTACATGCCTTTACTAAAGTGAACACAAACCATTTAATCAAATCTCTATGAAAGTTACCCAAAGAGTGAAGACCAAACATGTAGATTTTTCTATGAAAATGTCAACTTTTAAATTGCTCTCTTGATATTTGATAGTAAAGTAGTAAAACAGATTTTTTTTGGTAGACATTCTAGAGCAGTTCTCAACCTTGTCTGCATAATAAAATCACCTGGTAAGCTATAAAAACCCTAATGTCTAAGCCATACTCCAGACCAATTAAGTCAGAATCTGGAGTATGACAAGCATTAGTTGTTTGAAAATCTTCCTGGATTATTCTAATATGTAGCCAATTTTGAGGACCACTGCTCACCAGGTACTTTTATATCTTCAATATTTGGTTGAATTTATTTAAATAATAGTGATACATTAAAGTACTCCAGAGAAAGAATGTTTGCATTGGAAATCTATTTTAAGGCATTCAGCCACGTTTCTTTACTCATCATTAGATTTTACTGTTTCCAACTTGCAGTAACTTTAGAGTATTAACAAGTCTAATCTTATCTAAATTTAAACCTTCTCCCTCCCCAGCTTGGACCAGACAGGCATTGGGAAATAAGGCATGATCTGTTCTCTATTTTCCCTACCGTGTTCATCTTTTCAACCTGCTGATGCCAAGGTTTTGATAGCAGGGAGGATGAGAGAGAGACGCTGGATTAGGGGGAGTCCTCTTCAGTTCACCCCCTTCAAACATACACATTCAGACAAGGTACTCTCCAGCTGACCATTTCCTGTCTCCTCTCAGCTTCTGCTTTGATGGTATACTCTACATAGCCTCTTCCTATTCTCTTGGACAGTCTTTTAAAGACAGTTGTAGCCTAGCCATAGTCCCTTAGCATACAGGAAACTTGGCATTTTGCCCCATCAAATTTTGGATGTGCAGAGTACTCCCAAAATAGTCCTCTCTCTTCTCTGCTATCCCAGGCAGCTCCAGCCACTAGGCAGCCTCTTTTCTTTATTTTTTATTATTATTATTATCTTTAATGGTGGTTAATATCTTTTTTTATTGAAACCTAATCGATTGTACATATCTGTGGAGTATAGTATTGAAAATCAGTACCTGTGTGCAATATGTGATGCTCAAATCAGGGTAATTAGTATATTCAACATTACACAATGTGATGATTTTTTGTGGTCCTTTACCAATTTCTCACTAATCCCTCTTCCCCCCTCCCCCTTCCTGGGACAGGTGCACAGATCAGTGTACTCAACCACCAAACCAAGGAACCATAGGTCAAGTTTAGTAAACTTCTTAAATGATCTGCTTTAGTTCCCTACAGCACCTGGCTCTGCTGGGGGAGGGGGGGGGGTTGATAAGGGAAAGGAAATGCACAAGACTCTGACAATGTTGTCCAAAAAATTTCTCACCAACTTTCTCCCTGAATCCTTAATCTCTGCAGTAGGTGATGATTTAGAAATTCCAGGAGTTGCTTTGGGTAAGACCCCTTAGCAAATTCTTTCTATGCTTGGTTCCTCTCTAGAATATGGGGTTATTGCTCTCAGCTATAATCCCTCAATAAAGATGGCACAACAGGAAAAATCTCATGTTACATTCTATTATAACTTCAAGGGAAGTAACATCTCTAGTTTTCCAGTCTAAGAAATAAAAGATTTATACAGAGGGAATCTGTATCTGCTTTATCCGCTCCCCTTTTTAGTCATATCATTTTATTTACGTAAATTTTAATTCATAACCCTCTAAAGAGGATATCTATTTAAGGTACATGAAGAAAATTTGGCCTGAATAATACTCAATGGTTAATTGCAGGTATTACTCATCTAAAGGTCTAAGTAGGCACATCTCTTTCTCCCTGACTCTACATTTTCCCTTCCAAAGCTGTGGGCTTGGTTGAGGATAAAATTAGAGCAGAATATGCCCCAGATTTTATTTGTTAAAATTCTTGTTTTATCCTTTACTTGTCATACTACAAGTTTTGGGCTTCGCAATTTCTGTGCTTGGCTTTGAAACTGTAGGCTCTTCAAACTGCTGGTAAAGGAAATAAATGAAATCACATGGTAAGGGGAACCCTCCCCACCTTGCTTAAAAAGCTACTAATCTAGGTTATAAAACTATATTTGCAAAAGTTATTTCTAACAAGGAGCCCTAGTAAAGGCACCCAGACTTCTGTAATTGTTAGTGCTTGTATGTTCTATGATAATAACCTTTACTCTCTTTAAAAAAATATCTACAATTCTGACTGGTTACCTTACTAAATGATTTGTTGGGAGATCTTCCAGATTTGTCATCATAGTAGAAATTTTGAATCATCAATTCAAAACTCTTTCTGAAAATCAAACAGACTAACAAGATAGCAAAAGAAAAAAAAAAACAAAACGCGGATAGCATCTTTAACAATAGTTGGTGACATGAAATCCCTAAAAAGCCCTGAATATGGGTGGGTGTGGCCAAATCACCAACAGGAGCAGGACCTAAGCAAGATGAGCAGCTTTACTGTGAGAGTTGCTGAAGTAAAAGGCATTACAAAATGAAACTGCAGAATTTCTAGAAAATGATAGTGAAAAAAAACCCAGAATCCATGAGGCACAACTGAAAGTGTTCTGAGGAATACTTATTGCAGGAAAAACCTCTATTAACAAAAATGGAAATAAATTTTCAACTCAAAAGATTATAAAAAACAAGAATGAAAACTAAAGCAGAAGGAACTGATAAAGGCAGAAATTGATGAGCTAGAAAAGAGAAAATTAAAATAGTAAAGAAAGCTGGTTGAAGAAATCAACAAAAATAAGCTATTATTCAACCTAATTGGGATAAGTACAAGTTCACAAAATGTAAAATGTCACTGGATAAATAATCTTTGAAATTAGAGAAAATAAAAAAGTAAAAAACTGCTTTGTATAATTCTATGCAAATATACTCGAAAACCCTGAAAAGTTATCAAGGTCAACTGGCCATTTCCCTTCCACAATAATCACTGCAGTCCTAATTGATTTCACCAAGGAATTCTACCAGACTTTTGAAGATCTGATAAACACTAAGCTACTTAAATTGTTCCAGAGTATAGAAAAGAAAGAAAACATCCAAGTTCTTTTTATAAAATAATCATACATCAATACTAAAACCTGGTAAAGATTACTCAGAAAATTATAAGTTAATCAATGCAAAAATCTTATATTATTAAATAAATAAATATTAAATAAAATCCCAAATATATTTAAAAACACATAAGCAAGTGGGATTCATTCTGGGAATTAAGAAGAGTCAAATAGGGCCGGCCCGGTGGCGCACTGGATAGTGCGCCGCTTGGGAAGCGCGGCGGCGCTCCCGTCCGAGGGTTCGGATCCCACATGCAGACCGGCTCCCGCTCACTGGCTGAGCGAGGCGCGGGAGCAGCGCCGAGGCTTGCGATCCCGTTGCCGGTCCCCGGTCCGGTACGGGGGCAACACTGAGGGTTGCGATCTGTTGCCGGACACGGAAAAAAGACAAAAGACAAAAAAAAAAAAAAAGAAGAGTCAAATATTAGAAAATCCATTGTTATAATTCATCAATTCATCATATCAATAGTTATAAGAAGAAAAATCCTGTGGGTATCTCCATAGGTATCTAAAAGGCTTGACAAAATTCAACACACATTCTTGACTAAGAGAAAGCAAGATAGACAATAAAATCCAATTATCAATGGATAATTCCTTGACATGATTTCCCTATCTAGAGGTGTTCCAAATTGGACGGCTAAACCTCTTGGTGAGGATACTGTACAGACACAGCAAAAAATAAAGCCTCGGACAGGTAGTTTTCCTCAGACTTTCAATGTCATTCCATTTCCATAAATACTATTGTTCTTTTTTAGGGAACATGGCAAATAGAATTAGACTTGTCTAAAGAATACCAAAAGACTCTTATGGGGTTACCCCAGGAGAAGGATATTTCTGTGCCCCTCCAAGCTGAATCACTAGGAAGTTCCTACATAAACATGGCCTCAATATTTATTTAAATGACCCACATTCCATCCGTAGTCTATGTCCCCATCTAATAAATCTTTATTTGTTTTCAGATGAAGGGAAATTTAAGATTATTATGCCAAAAATGTAATTTACCCAGACTTCATGTCAGAGCTCTTAACACTGTAGGGAATCAATATTTGAATCTCTAGTCTCTGCCTTGACAGCCTTCTTTCTGCCATATTAGAAGTTAAGTGTCTCTAGCTCATCTTATTGGAGATTCATGGACATGTTTCATTAGCATTAATGAGACATTAGTATCTAATGTAAACACATCTCATAGTATTTTTCTCCTGTTGCTGAAAGCCACTGGTAATATTTATCAGAATACTTTGAAATTGTGTACTAAAATCTAGTCTGGTATTCTGAGTGAGTGGTATGACTTAGTTTTGGATCACATATGATATATGGCCTTCACCAAACAAAACTTTAATGCTGGTATCATGGTCATAATCTCTTACCGTCTTCCTTTGTCTTCTTTGCAAAGGCTTTGTGCAACATTCATGTTCATCCACTGGGTGGCAATGTGTACTCAAGAATGTTTACCATTTCTAGTTGCCTCAGTCTAATGGAATTTAAGGTGTCAAACTTTTTTATCTGGAAAATAGCTATTGTACCAAATCTTAAGAAATAGTATTGTCTGAACGCAAGCTCCTACCTGGAGGTGACTATGGAAATTTTCATAATGTTAATACTTCCTACCATTTACTCTTAACCATGTTCTCTCTTCTGCCAACATGTTCACACACCACACATTTGCAGAAATAGATTACCCCATATGCTCTTCTCATTTGTCAGCATTTTATGGTTTTTCCTACCTCACTCTTTAAATACTTACATATTACAGCTGAAGGGAAAATAATAACAAAAAAAAAATACATACGTGACTTCTCCAAATTTCTCTAAACCATTTATCAACTCCAATGTTCTTAGTACCCTATCTCTTTTAACTGTGGCCATTGCCTGACAATGGACTTTTCCCCTTTTCCATCTTTTCTTGAATATTTCACTCCCTCCACAGTAAAATCAAGAGATAGACCATTAAACTCCTGTATAGTGCCATACGCATTCTCTTTGGGTTTGTACTACATCCTAGATAAATAGAGCAGATTCTGGATATTCATATAGTCTTGGGAAGTCATATGTTTCTCTTCCACTTAAATTCTGTGGAGGATTTGGTGAAGGGACACAAAAACCAACCACATTGTATATTGATAAAATTAAATTAAATTAAATTAAAAAAAATAATTCTGTCAAAAATGTAGAATGATACCCATTAACCTGCTCTAGGTAGGGTTTATCTTCAGTTGAGAGGGAAAAACTTCCAAGAAATTAAATTTTATGTTAAGTATGATTTCAACTGTGAAAACCCCCACAAAAATATGTACATATTTTAAAAATTGTAAATAAAATATTAATAATAGTAATGTTAGATGTTGGAATTAGGAAAGCCTTTGTTTCTCTTTTCTGCTCTTTTGTCTTTTTTATAGTATTAGCTTTAACTATGCTTTTTCAAATGAAAAAAAAAATATGTAAGTGTTCTTAAATAATCTCTTATCTTTCTCCTTCCTAGAATGAAAAATTTCTGTTTCCTTCATATATCCTATTTAATTTTCTATCTATTTTTCCAAAAGGTACTTAATAATATTTTGATATTTCCTTGACTCTCCACATGGTGCTGGTTACTGCTGAGTGTAATGGGAGGTTTGGCTCATTTTAAAAAAATAAACTAATTTAGAATAGCTTTAGATTTACAGAGATTGTAAAGATAGTACAGAGAGTTCCCATACACCCTATACCCAGTTTCCCCAATATTAACATCTTAGTTTGGTACACTTGTTACAATTAATGAACCAATATGATACATTATTATTAATTAATGTCCTTACGTTATTCAGATTTCCTTTGTTTTTACCTAATGTTCTTTTTCTGTTCCAGGATACCATAAAATTGGCTGATGCTTTTTAACTCTCATCATAAAGGTCAATATTAAAAAGTACTGTCTATTGCATGCAAGGCCTTACATTAGGAATGCAATTTTTAAAAAAGTCTCTTTTCAGCTAGATTTTTTATTTTAGCTGAGAAAATTAAACAAACATATATAATATTATAATCCCATTCATTAATCCTAATATTAACCTCAAAAAGTTCACATAGTAGTGTTAGTTCACTTTTCAGTTCCTACCCATGAGTATGGTCTAGATACTCATAGAGAGGGGTGAAGTGTGTTGTAAGAGGGGATTTTGGGACTGGATCAAGATGGGAGGAATGGCATCTCTAAAGCCATCTTTAGAAACACCTAGTTGAGAAGCAGAGATGATGACATAATCAGAAAAGACCTTAGATCAGAACCAGCAAGATTTCTCCAGCTGTGAGTTCAAATTCAATTGCCAGAGGTTTGCACATCACCTCTGGCAATCCCTCTTAAGCTGTGACTCTCCAAGGAGTTTTGAACTCAGCTAATAATTTTCTGGAAAAACATGTTTATACACACAGGCATACAAACAGACACACATGCACATAACCAAAAAATCAAATAATATAACTGGAAGAGATTTTTACATATTTTTTTCAGATGAGTAAACTGAAGCCCCAGTATAAAGAATATTAGAGCTGAACATGACCTTAGAGATCATCCACTTAAAGATTCTACATACATGAATACTGAGACCCTGAGAGGTCTGATGACTTTCTTAGGGTCAACCTACAGTTAGTAGTATGGAACTAAATGCCAACTCTCTTGACCTTCAGATCAGAGCTCTTTTCACCACAGAGCTTTGCCTCATTCAATCATTTATTTATACATTCAACTCATTCATTCATTCTACAAAAAATTTTTGAATAGCTGCTTTGTGCTTGGCACTGTGCTGGGGTCTGCCCGTACAAATTTTGAGAGTTTGCACCATTTTAAAGTTGAATAAAAAACTGGGTAAACTGCCACCAGGTGGCATAAGCCCCCAGACTGGCAAGGATATTTGTAGGTAATTTTTAGTAACCATTCAATTTTTCCTCTTAGACATTTTTTCAAATTCACACGGTGAGAACTGGTTCGAGAGCACAATCCAGGCTTATTTTCTATCAAGGTGCCACCAATCTTCCAGCCTCTCAGGCAGACGTCTTTGAGTTATGTTTCTGTTTCATTTTATCTTCTACTTACTGAGTCACTGCTTGTTCAGACTGGCTCCTTCCCTCATCTTTAGTTCCTTCATAAAAACCTCCAATTTAACAATATCAGGAAAGAAACACCTTGGGCTGGTCTCAGCTTACTGCAAGTTCACTGCTGCCTTTGCTCCTGCTGTTCTCTTTCCCTGAAATTCCTTTTTTTAAGCTCTTTCATCATCAACTCACCAATGTTCAATATTTGAGCAGCTATTATGTTGATGGTGATATGTAAAAAGCCAAAGATTGTACTCTCCCACCATACCAGAATCTGCTATGTCCCTCCCCATCCTGCTGAGAGTAGAGAAGATCTAGTAAGTAAAATAAGTGTATGAATAAATAATTGCTATATTGGAGGTATTTACCAGGCATAGTGGTTACCAAAGTAACAGCCTGACAGAGGTGATCAAGAAAGAAATTGGTCCTTAGGTTAGTTCTGAAGTTAACTCAAATAGTTTAAATGGATACAGGGTCAAAGATTGTTCTACACAGTGAGGTTAAATGTTGTGGCACTTCAAAGTCTGACAATTTTAGACGTAAAGAAGGTATGATATATATATAGGCACGTGGCTAAAGTTGATATTAAGAAGAAAGGCAGGGACCAGATTAAGAGGGTCCTTGAATGACATGTAAAGAAGTTAGAACTTAATCCTTTAGGCATTAGGAGCCATTACAAGATTTAGAAAAGAGGATGACACAAATAGATTTGCATTTTAGAAAGATCCTACCTGGCTGTTTGTGGCATGGATTGGAGAGAAGTGAAACCAGATACACAGTAACCAGATAGGAAATGACCTGGTTGGGGATGTTAAGGCCCGAACAAGTAAAAGCTGCACTGAAGGAGAGGCAGGGATGAATTTGAAAGATTCAACAAAATTTAGTGAGGAATCAAAACTGGGAGTGAAGAGTGCTACCTAGCACTCCTGGGTGTCTACCAAGTTCCTGGCTTAGGTCACTGGATGAGGGTGATGCCATTAATTAGGACGGGGGATATAGGAAGCTCAACAGTTTTTAGGAGTTGTGGTGGTAGTGAATATCTTGTGTTTACTTTGAGACATATTGCATGATTATCTGCACTAATCAACCTCACACATTAATATGTAGGTGAGAATAAAAAAAGTCTCAGTAATGAAAACTTCCTTACTACCTTTCATAAATCAATCCATCTGTTAGTCCAAAAATTTTAAGTGTCTCCTTTATGTCTTATAAGAAGTCAGGTACAATGGGACCATATGTCCCAAGTTTTCCAAGATAGTTTCATTTTCCTACAGTTTTATTCTTTCAAGAAAAACAGTTAGTTCAGTATTAATCAATGTGATTTAATTTTTATATCTTGTAAGACTTTACTCTTAATTTAATTCATAAATGGCTAAAAGGTTTAAGGTTTAAATCCTGCAAGTAAGGAATCTGTAGTCCAGTCCAGAAGAATGCAGTACCCATTAGAAAAGTTTTTAGTGGTAAACTGCGATGTTGTTCATGGGGCATCCAGAAAGTGGCGCTCATTTTGGGTAGGAGGAATTAGAGAGGGCTGCACTGAGGAGAAACTGTTAACTGCAGCAAGGCTCTAAAGAACAAACAGTATCTGAAAAGTCAGACAGCGGGTGAGGAGAGCAGCATTAGGAAAGACACCAGTTGAAATGACCTTACTGTTCAAGTGAGACTGAAGACCTTGGCCCATCTTGATTAGCCTTTCCACTCAGCCACAGAGTGACTAAATTAATCTTCTAGGTTGTATTACTCCTTTTTCTACTTTCCTATATCCGTCTTCTCTTCGGTATTCACTTTGTGATAATTTCTTTAAGATATAATAAAAAATTCTAGTTGTGTGGTTTTCAGATTCTGTTTTTCCATTCCCTTACTGGCATTTTTCAAATTGCACTTCATTCTGAATTTTAGCTTTTCTGATCTTAGTCCTGAAAGCTTTTGATAAATTTTAGTATTCCCTAGTCACCCTGGTTTTTATTTTTGGTAACATCCCCATTTGCCTGTGAGGTCCACACACAGCCTTTTGAGGTAACGTAATTGAAACTCCCATTAGAGTTAACTGTTTAATAATGAGATATTTTTATAACATATTCTCAAGAGCTGTAGATGAAATAAACACTTGGAACTGAAAATCTGTAATGTAATAAGGATGTATAATAGTGCCTCCTGCACATTCAATAAACGTTGTAGGCATTCTATAAGTCTTTCTGAATGAATGAATTTTATATAATAACCTATTAATAAAGAGGACTGTATCTTCTTTGTTAAATATTTTGCACAAATACTTTTTATTGCTAGAACAAGAAATGCAGTAGGAGGCTCAGGGGATAGTCTGCTCAGCCATGATGCTTCTGCAGATGATTTCCTCTGGCTGCTCTTTCAGTCTAGGCAAGCTCTGGGTACCTGGTGCTCCAAAGTGAGGTGAGAGTCGGGGATCTGGTGTGTCAACCCCCTTTTCTCTTGGGGGGCCTGAGTTCAGGGATCTCTATGAAGTGCATCAAAACATTAGTCCAAGTGTCTGATGTTCCACTTCAGCCATTTGTTTACAAGTAGGAGTTCTAAATCCTTTGAAAACTGTTTGTTTTTTAAAGTTGGTAAGCATTCCTTTTATAATTTGTTTACATTGTTTTTGAATGAACTACTAATGTCAATGATAGAGCAAAATTAAAATTCAACAAGCTTCACTTTGGTGGTTGACCATAAATTCCAAATTAGCAAAGTCCAAATTAATGAGATTTTATTATCTGTGTGTATATATGTATCTATGTAGGGTTACATGTATGTGAATTAAGAATCGTAGCAATTTAGTACTAGAAGGAGACATAAAAGAATTCTGTCTTAAACCATAGACTTTGCAGATGAAGAGTCATGTGACTGGTAAATTGTTCTTTTTCTTGTACCCAAGAGACTAGTTCTATATTTAAACACAATCCATAAATAGCCTCCTTTACAGATATAATGCCATAGCTCTGCTGAGCACATTACGTGTTATATAATGCTCTTCTGTTAGCTATGTCTCAACATCTACAAGTCTATAGGCACTTCGAAGGTAGAGATCATGCTGTATTTATCTTTGCATTCCCCATAGTACCTGTCCCAGCCCTATCTCTGCTGCTGATACTGGATTGAGCATCAAGCATCTGCAGGCAGCCATGATCCTACACTGAAATAGAGGAAACAGGCATCAGGGTGGTAGGTCTCCTGTGGGCTTGGCAAATTTTCTTTCACTCCAGGACATTTGAAAATTTCCCAAGACAACCTAGTTTGCTATTTGGAGCCCTGACGTTTCCATTCTTCACCTGTTAGTTATGAATCTGTGCCTTTGTGTCCAGGTCCACCCATCCCATTGTTTCCCTACCCCAATCTCAACTGCCTTGAACTAGACTGGGTTTTGCCATTTCCTGGTTCGGATGCAAATTAGAATTGCTGCCACTTCCCCACCTTCTCACTACTGTGCCTCTGGCTCAGCCAACTTCCTCTTGGCATGCTGTGTGGTAAATAACTCAGGCAGCCTGCAGAAATCCCACTCTGAGAGCTAAAGCTGTCGCTTACCTAACACTACTACATAAAATAAAATGAGTGTTAAATGATTTGAAAGAATGAATTTAGATGTTCATTATTCACCCCACAAATAATTATTGTGTACCTAATACATACCATACCAGACCCTGTTCTGAGTGCTGTAACTATAGTAGGGAACAAAATCAAGTCCCTGCCCTCATGGGGTTTACATTTTAATCAGGGAGAGACACAATAAACAAATAAATGGTTATATAGTATAAAGTCACTGCTAGAAAGTAAGTGCTGTGACGAAACATAAAGCAATAAAAGGGAATAGAAAATGACAGGAGGGGATGCTTCTTTAGATAGGATGCTCAGGGAAAAGCTCGACAGGCATTTTGGAATCATCTGCATACAGACGGTATTTAAAGCCATAGGGTGAGTGACATCATCTGGAAAATAGCATAGTTAGTGAAAAGATGTGGGAGGACTCGGCCTTGGGGCATTCCAACATTTAGACATAGGGAAGGTGAGGAAGATTCAGGAAGGAAGGTCAAGAAGGAATAGCCAGTGAGGTAGAAGGCAGGACAGTGGAGTGTTCTGGAAGCCAAACTGAGAAAATATTTCAAAAAAGGAGAACAATTGGCAAAGACCAACAGTTGACCTTTAGATTTGCAACGTGGAAGTTAATGGTTATCAGGGTAATAGCAGTGTAATTGAAATGAAGGGGACCCTGATAGGAATCAGCTCAAGGTAAAATGGGAGAAGAAATGGAGAGATGAATGTGCACAGTCACTTTGAGGCATATTGCTACAAAAGGAAGCAGAAAGTCGGTGATGCCTAGGGAGAGCTGTTGGATCAAGAAAGCCTTTTATATTTCTAAGATGGAAGAAATCAGAGTATTTTTATGTGCATTGAATAAAGATGCAGTAAAGAGTGAAAAGTGGTAACGCAAAAAAGACAGGGCTTATTGTATTGGCAAGAGGCAGTAGGATTCAGTGTGCACATAGACCACCTGTAAAAATTTAACTTTCTGTAGAAGACTTAGGACATTTCAAAAGAAGGCAAGCAGATAGTCAATGGTAAATTAACCATTTTGGCAAGTGCACACTTCATTTTTGGTCTGTTTTGCTTTCTCATCATTAAATTAAGTTGCTGTTCATGATATATTTAAAATTATAATTAAAATGTTGTTATGCAGAATTTTAGACAGTGGCACTTCAATGAAGTTAGAAGTATCTTAATGATCTACAGTAGAACAGTTTGAAATTTCCAGTCTTGTGTATGGTAAATAATCTATTACTTTATTGTATTTAGACCCATATAATTAAAACAGTAGCAACTTCATTTTTGTCTGTGGCACTTCTGCTAACAGGGTTTTAGTTCTCTTGAGTAAAGTCTTACAGAAAACCCAAATGGGAAAAGCATGAACCTATGGACCTTTCCTGCTTGGGTTTTTCTCTCTATAGTACCACAGTTCCAAGTTCCCAGTCATAAATGGAGGTAGAAACTGACCTAAAGTCCAATCTACTTTTTATGAAAATATGAATTCTACAGGATGAGAAATTTAGATAAGATAAATAAGAAACAAGATTTTTAGGACACCAGAGCTGTGGTCATAAAGAGGGAGTAAACTCAGTGCATATAAAACCCTAATTAAGAGAGCCGTGACAGGTTCCTATTTGTGTAAAAGTAGAGATATTTATATCTAGAAAAAAATATTAAAAATAATCTATTAAAACCACTTTAACTTACAGATGAACAAACTCAGTGTCCAAGTGGTTAAATAACTTATATAAAGATGCAGAGGTGATTAATGGCTGTGTTGCATGAGTTTTTAAATTAATAAAAAGAAAACTAAAATAGTAATAATATTTATTGAGTGCTTTCATATAACAGGTACTATGCTGACCACTTTACAGTCATAACCTCATTTAAAATTTACAGCAACTGTATGAGGTGGAAGTAGGAGATCTCTTAACCAACTGCCACTTAAATCAATTTATCAAATTCACCAATTATCTTCATTTCCTTCTCTGTAAAACACACAGACTGATGCTGGTACCATGTTAAATGCTTGAGGCTGGTACATTTTTTAAAAAAATTTCTTTCCATTTATCCAATCTGCAGTCTGCAGGTGTCATCTACATTGGTATCAGTATCACCTGGGAACTTGCTGAAATGCAAATTTTCAAACCCCTACTGAACCAGTAACTCTGGGGTGAGATCCAACAATTTGTGTTTTAAAGCCCTCCCTCCAGGTGATTCTGATGCTAAAGAAACACTGCTTTACAGTAAATGCTACTACAAGGGCCAAGTAGAAGCTCCTGGAGCTCCTCCAAACTAGTAAATTAAAATTAATACTGCATACTTGAGATATCATAAAGATCATTGCCACCATCAAAGACTTAAAAGCTATGTTTGCTTGAAGAAGTGATTCCTAACATCTTTCCATTTAAGTTGCCAGTTTGACTGGATTCTGGCAAATGACAATAGATTATTAGAACTCACTAAATGGCTAATTCCGTTGAAGCTGCTGTTTCAGATGTGGCCTTTTTTACTGAAGCAAACGGACGCCTCTCCTGGTGCCTAATAGGTAGTCATTAAGTTGGCCCATTTCTCCATTCCAAAAAACAGTCTTGTCTAAGGCTTATGTCAACTCTCTGGCTTTGTGCCAAAATTAGACCCACAAGGACCTTAACTGTTTTAACATCTCATAATACACCACATTAGTGCACTACATTTATGACATAATACTAGTAAGAACTGCATAGCAGGAAGTAACTGATGCTCTAGATACCCTTAAGACACATGTAAGCCAGTACCTGGGAGATAAAATCCATGAAAATTTAGGTGCCTACCATCTCAGTGAAGTTTCTAGGGTCTAGTTGTCTGCATCATGGTGTGATATTCTGTCCAGAAGTAAAGACTGTGTACTTTTGTGTCACTACCACTGAGAAAGAGGCACAATGTTTAGTAGGTATCTTTGGAATTTTGAAGTTGCATATACTACATTTGGTTGTTCTGCTTTGACTCACTTAGTCACTGACAAAAATATTTCCAGCTTTGAATAGAGCCGAGAGCAAAAATCCAACTCTTTGGTTAGTCAGATTTCAGTATAACAGGCTCTGCAATTTAAGTTTTTTTAAACCACTGGATCATAAGGTTCTTTAAGTGTTTCCGGTGGATAAGGAATCTGAATGGCGCCTGTGGCAAGCCCAAATAAGAGGATCACAGGAATCACAGTGTGGGCCTTCAGGATTTTGGAGCAAGTCTATGACCTCTTTATCAAGTCACTTATTTCTTCTGAAAAACAGTTCATGGTGTGAATATCTATCTGACCATAGATCTACAACTGACCTGTGACCCAAGCTTTCTAATATGAATTGGTTGTTTCAGATGCAGCTCATCATAAAGTTAGATGTGCCTAGGGGAGCTCCATCATCAAATGAAAGTGTTATATATGGCATTGGGCCTGAACAGATCCTAAAGGCAGTGGTAAGACATTAACAGATGGCTCGGCTCCCACTCCCATGGCTAGGAGGCTGGCTCATTGCCTTCTGTCCTTCAGCTCACACCCATGACCCCATGAGGAATTCCCTATGCCCTGTTGCCTGAGGAGAAAAATTTTGTTCCTGGTTTACAGATGATTCTGCCCAAAATGCTGGTACTAGGCATTCAGGAGTAGCATGGGTTGCAGTGGAAAAGAGAAATTTCCAACTAGGTAAAACTTCAAGCAGTACATCTTATGGTGAACTTTGCATGGAAACAAACACCTTGTTTCAGGAAATTGAGTCCTCAATTTGAATCATCATACCACTGTAAACATCAGAAACAACACATTTATATTAGGTAATCTACTGAGTTCAAGAGAAAAATGGACTCAATAGCTTAAAAGTATAGTCCACTTTGAGAACTAATACCATAGCAAAGGGTGCACATTCTTTAATCTAACACTTCCTGAATTAATCTGCTACACCACACTAGTGTTGTCTAGCAAACCACCCAAACCAGTGGCATACAGTAATAAATATTTCTGGCTGATACATCTAAAGTCAATTGAGGTTTGGCTGTTCTCTAGGCTAGCTTTGGGAAGGTTTGGCACAAAAAGTCTCTCATCCTCTTTGGACCAGTGGCTACCCGAGACATGCTATTCTCATCGTGAAAGGCAGAAGTTCAAAAGAGCAAGCCCAATTATGCAAACCCAATTGAAGCCTCTTCTCACATCATGACCGCTAACATCCTATTAGCCAAAGCAAGGCACATGGGGAAATGTAAGTTCAAGGGGTGAGGTAATATAGTCTTCTCATTGAGGAGGGGAACAAGGGTGAATATTTGCTGAACAATGATCCAATATACCGTGCCATCTGAATTTGAAACTTGTATTTTCATCTTTACAAAAATTTTTTTCAGTATGTTATTATCAAAGGGCTGCAGTAGTGCAAATAGTTGATTCAACGTTATAAGGAAAGTGAAGGTAAATGGTCAGGATCCCTCAGATGTCTAGAATCTTGCTGAGCATTTGATGTAAATATGCATGTGTTCCTTGGTTATTGTCTAATTTAATTGTACAGGTGCACCCAGGTGTCCTGGGTTATCAACTTGAGTATAAAGGACGAGTGGCTCTGATCCACGGGGCTCCCCTGCCCCTGGGCTACTCACAGGGGGTAGCCACGGGGAGGCCACTACTGCTGCTGGAGGCTGTTGCTGCCAGGGCCCCCAGGATGCCCCCAAGAGGCCACCGCCACTGCTGCTGCTGGATCTGTAAGCTGCTGCTGCTGCTGAGAAAGCTGAGGACTGAGCTCGTGTGGTCTGCCAGTGACTCTCAGGATCTTTCCCAATTACCTAGCTCGTGGACCCAGGTGTGAGGGATGGGGTGACCCAGCCAGTCATAGGAGTGGTCTGGTGACCCAGCCTGGCATGTGAAGGGTTTTGACCCAGTCTGTACAATGGGTTTGAAGGGTCTGTGGGCCTTAGTTCTACCAACATAATTGGCTATGTCGGCAGGATTCCGACAGTTGCCCTAATCAGACAAGTATAATTTAACAAACATTTATTGAGTGTTTTTAATTTGGGGGGCACTCAGAACTGAAAACAAATTAAAATCTGATGTGATGAATGCAACAAAAGCATTTACAACTCTCTAAGGTTGGTGTTGTTATTCCCATTTTTTAAATAAGAAACAGGTTCAGAATGATTAAATGATTTGTCCAATACAAACAGACAAAATTGAAATTTAACTTCTTGGTGGGGGGATGGGGGGAGCTAAAACCCTTCCTGTCATTCTACACAACCTTCCCCAGAAAGTGAACACAGAGGTGATCCAGTCCAATCCATCACTTAATTCTGAGATCCTTGTATCCTTAAGGCAGCAAAAAGCCAACATCTTGGTGAAATAAGCCCCATGGTAACAGATATATGAGGGATTACATATGCTTTCCCCTGTTCCATAATTCTTCCCTTTTAACTCATTGACTCAGATTGCCCATCAACCTAACCTTTATAATAATATTAAGTAGTAAGTCAGATTTGCATACCTAACATGGGCTAATAGAAATCTGAGATGCAGGAGGATACTTCGGTCAGTTTTTAAAATAACTGAGTCACAGGTGATAGCCTTTTAGAGGATTGAATTTTTGCTAATATAAGTTATTTTGATGACATAGGATTAAATTGAATCGACCATTGGGTCCTTTATTTATGAGAAGTAAAAGGATCATGGGCAGTAATCGGATATCCTGAGGGCTAGCATGTAAGTGTAATTATAACTTTCAGCTCTGTTAGGCACTATGAAGCTATTACTGTAATATTCTATTTCAATATTTTGTTAGCATATCATAACAGTTCCAATATGAAATGGCTCTTCATATTTGTTCGGAAGAATATCCATGAGTTTGAATTAACCGTACCACCATTAAGAAAAAATTATAGGTATTATATTATTGTTCCCATGTTAAGAAAGATAAACAGGAGAGCAAAATTAAAAATATGCTATTAACTGGAATAAAGTAACAAGTCACTGGAGAAGTTCAATGATAGGACAGAAGTCTACTGATTACTAGCCTGGATGGTAGACTTTTGGTTCATGAAACAAAATTTTTTGGGAATGATAAGGGCACAAAAACAAACCCAGCAGCCACTAAGGCTTAATTTTGTGTGGCCTGTCAGAGAAAGATTTAATGAAGCAAACTTAATGCTGTGGCAAGAACCAGGATAATTATGAATATTAGAATGGATTTGGGGGCCGGCCCGGTGGCGCACTGGATAGTGCGCCGCTTGGGAAGCGCGGTGGCGCTCCCGTCCGAGGGTTCGGATCCCACGTACAGACTGGCTCCCGCTCACTGGCTGA
>NW_007727786.1:594030-630135 GCF_000696425.1 Galeopterus variegatus
GGAAAAAAAAAAAAAAAAAAAAAAAAAAAAAAAAGAATGGATTTGGAAGCGTGGTGGATCAATTTTTCTGTGCCATCACTTTACACTGGAGGATATTTCTGTTCTGTTCATTTTTCACAATGCATTTTATGTTGCTTGTTTGGGCTAGATTTTGGTTGTTTTGTCACTTCGATTTTCTCTCTTCTTTCGCAATTCCCAAGCTTATCAGCGCTAGAAAGACGGCTTTCATGGATGCTCAGTATTAGATGTATCTCTCAGTGCTGAGAATTTTTCAGAGTTTCAACCTTGCTACCATACCTTGATGTCTGAGCATTGGAGCTGAGCTGGGCCTGTTCTTCCAGTAGCCTTTACTACTGAATCTGTTAGAAAACACTTTCAGTAGACCTCTGATGGAATCTGGAAAATAATGACAGGAAGAAAATATACATCACTCCTAACTTCAGGTCTAGATACTCAGAGAATAACTACCTTGTTTACCATGGGCAAATATCTTTAGCGAGCTTTAGGAACTGTTCCCGCTTGTTCTTTTGATGTTGAAACAGGATCTCAGGTGTTTTTACCTTCTGAGAGGGTATTTGTTTATACAAAAGGCACATGAGGAGATGGCATGAGGTTTTTGAATGACTTGTCTATGAACATGTGTGAGCAGGTTACTGGCATAAGGAATTAGGTGTATTAGGAATCGATATATATTCTTTTTATTATTTTTTGTGTTATTTTTAAATAGATAAGTAGATGTAAAAACTTATTGACCCTCTTTTTTTGGATTAGAAAGTGAACATTTTCTCATTGTGGAATCAAATATTTGGAAAAGGGTAAATTAAAGAGAGCAATTTGAGATGGGAATGCTAAGCCTATTTCTATGCCAATAATAGATCCTACCTCATGGTTATATTTAAAAATTTCCTCAGCCTACTAGGAAGGGATGGAATTTATCAATTCAAATATTTCCATGACATCAGTTTTATATTTCTTCATCTGAATTTCACACCGTTGCTTCTAGCTAGAAGGAAATTTGTTTGGCTCTTTATTTATTTATTTATTTTTCCTTTTTGGTGTCCGGCAACGGATCGCAACCCTCAGTGTTGCGCCCGTACCGGACCGGGACCGGCAACGGGATCGCAACCCTCGGTGTTGCGCCCACACCTCGCTCAGCCAGTGAGCGGGAACCGGTCTGTATGTGGGATCCGAACCCTCGGCAGGAGCGCCGCTGCGCTCCCAAGTGGCGCACTGTAGCAGTGCGCCACCGGGCCAGCCCCTGTTTGGCTCTTTATTAAAAAATGTCAAAATGGCAAAAATTTCCATGGTCATTTCTATTTTTCTTTCTTCTGATAAGACTAAACTGGTTTGAAAGTTAATTTCCAAGTGATCTATTTTAAGTAAATTATTATTTCCTTAATTATTCCATGGTTTGCAGGTTTATGGTTTTTTAAAAAATTAAGTCCTATAGAAAACTCTTGTAACTTGCACTACCATCTTTGGAAATTAGATTCTTTCTTCTTTAAAAATCCTGCCATGTTTCTCTCCCATAGAGATTGAATTATTTGTTTGCCCCTTTTATTTTAAGGCAGACTATTCAATTTATTTCAGGCTGTTGATTCAATCATTGCATCCTCTATTATAAGTATGATTCAACTAAACCTATTATTATGACTTTTTTTTAACTCTTTCTTCCCTTTATTTTGGGGAATTGGATTGGTATGCTAATGCCTTTCTTTTCTAGGAGGGAGCGTTATTGTTCTTATGGTGAAGATCCCGAATTTATTTGGACATCTTTAGATATAATTTAATCGTTTTATGATGGTTGAACTTTTCTTTCCTATTCTGTGCCTTTCCCTTTCTATTCTTTTTTTTTAATTCATGATTCATATGTTATTGCTCATTTATCTTAAGGAGAATTCAAACATTGTTCATGTGTGATTCAGGCTTCTTTTGTACTGTAATAGGGAAAGCAGAAATAATTATTAGATGAAGTATATGCAAATGAAAACTAGAAGTTGAGATGGATGAGCTGATTTTTCTAAGTGTATTCAGAATGCCAGTATCAGGGCCAGAACCCAATTGCATTTCCTCTTATTTGAGGTTCTAGATTTGTTTGTTAGCTCTGTTGTCTTTCTCCACTGACCAGGTTTATTTTATTCTGAAAGAGATGGTGGCTGAGTAACAAAAGGAAACTTTTGTCTTAGAAATTTAAATCTTCCAGGACAGATTTTGTTGAAAGTCCATTGGCACTCTGAAGGAAAGGCATTAGAACTTTTCATCACTCATACATTAATTAACTATCTCAATAAAGCTGGGTGGATTTTTTTGTTTTTTGTCTTTTTGGGATTTTTTACCATTAGTGTAGTAAGGAAGATAGATCTTTAAACAGCTAACATTTCCAGGAAATGTGAAAATAAATATGAGCAAATGCATTTTCCCTGGAAACTCAGGGGAAAATGCATTTAAGGCCAGAGGACTAGGAGATGGGTCTATGAAGTAGATGGTATTGGAGCTGAATCTGAGAGCAAAATTAGAATGTTGTTAGGCAGAGAAGAGTGGAGGCCGAGAAGGCAGCATGGGCAAAGTCACAGGTACAGGCAAGGACTAGGTTTTTCTGGGAGAATGGCAAGTCATGGCAAGTCATCCAGTTGGAAAGTGATAAAGGGTGAGTGGGGGACATAGAGGGAAAAGAGGTTAGAAAGGGGCCTAACTATAAGGAAAGTTTTGAATACCACACTAACGAGTTAGACTTTATTCTATATACTATGAAGAATCTTTTTCACAGGTGGGAGAGAGTGTATTTTAAAACTGGATCTGAGTTTATGTTTTTCTACATCAGAAATCTACTTTCAGCAAACCAACACAATCCATTAAATTAATGTTGCAAATTTGTATTCTCTTAATTTTGTTTCAATGTGTATAAGAAATGCCCTCACCCATCCAATGCCAAAGGATGGACACAGAGACACGAGGTAACAGCAAAGCGAGACTTTAATTACAGCCTTATAAGGTTTGGGTGTCTGAAGGGTAGGCACATGGAAAAGGGCTGTAGCAAGCAATTTATTCCCTAGTATGCAAGTCCCTCCCCCTATTTCCTTATTGGCTGAGTACTATGGGATGCACAATCTTCCCGAAGGAAGGCTAAAATTCATTACCCCCTTGCAAGGAATTCCTTTGTCTGGGAAAAGGGCCCATTTATGCCCTGTGAAAGAAGAAACACCAGGGAATAAAGAAAACAATGGGGCTAGTAACTAATTACCATCTCAAGGAGAGCTCTATCTGTTCAGAGACCCTCCAGGAATGGGCTGGACCAGTCAGACAACTTTTGGGCTGCAACTGAATCAGTTAAAACACCCTCAAATAAGTTATTTCTGAAAATGAATCACTTATTTTCTTACAATGTGTTTATAGTATTTAGTTGTAAATTTCTTTTGTTTTTATAGTTGTGTGTTTAAAGTGTAAGGTATTTACACATAGTTTCATGCTTTTGTCAAAGTAAAATGGTATGATATAGATTATTTTTTAAAGTTTCCTTTAAAGGGAATTTATAATTTGCTTAAGTGAGAAATATTTGTCTAGGAGATAGAATATTAATGAATGTCTCTTCTAAACTTGACTTGGAGAGCTCCAGTCTGTACCAAGAGGGAGTCTGGGTGCCCTTTTCTGCAGAGCTCAGAACCTGTACCAAAACCTCAGCACCACATGTACATTATAGTAGAGTTTTTATACAGTAATGAAATAAGAATTTCATAGTTTGTTAATATAAACATAAAAGCAGGAAAATCTGGCCTATTAAGAAATGTAAATTTAAATAGTTGAATCATTTGGAACAATCACTGGGCGTGAACTTAATTTAAGCTGGATGGAATCTTTGCTATTGATATTTGATGATTTCAAATTTTATTTAGAGTTATGTTGCTCTGGTCACTGCCATAGGTAGCATAGGGAATAATGGCCACAACATCCAGCAACTTTTTCCTCATGTCCACTCACTTAATTTAATATTTTAACAGACTCATTTGCCAGCAGCAAATCAGAGGTGTTGGTTCACTGTTTAACCCTTCTGTCCTCTTCCACCTCCAGAAAGGAAGAGCTTCATTGTATTTTAACTAACAGGCACTGGGATGCAGTAATCTTTTTTCCTTTATTTCAAAGAGACAACAATTGACATATCCTTGAATACAAGCTCAGAGTCCATTTTCTGGTGAAAAATATATAGGAACTTTGAAAGTGGAAATTTTTTTAAAAGCCATACAATTTTTCCCCCCCATCTCCTGAATTTCAACTCTATAAACTGTTGTATCATGATGCCTTTCAAATGGGTGCAAGAAGCAAAGTTAGTATATATTTTGTCAAATGAGGCCATGTTAGAATTTGGAAATTTCTAGAAAACTATGTTCTTAAGATTTTTAAAAACAGTAAAAAGAAAAATCTGCTCTGACCAGGTCAACTAAATTGTAGTGCCTTGAGAGATCTGGGATAAATGAGTAGTCATGTATGCGTGTCCTGGAAAACATTATTGTAAGACCATTTTCACTTAGAAGCAGATGTAATGGTGCCAGAAAGTCCCAAAATAACCCAGAATTCCTCTTGTAACCCTCACTCTAGATCCCTGCATGTAGGATGTAACCTAGAATAATCTCAAATCTACATCTATACATCATGTACAACCAATAGAAAATCTGATGAGTGATTAGAGAGGGGCTGTTCTCTCTCCCTCTCCCTCCTCTGATTCTTCCCCCTTCTTGTGATTATAAAATGCTATGTTGTGCTGCCCCTTTTCAGAGCCCATTTCTCAAGACGAACTGACCTATGTGTTTTCCCAGTTGCAATTGTCATATTTGCTTAATAAATCCTATGCTTTATATGTTCAACCTCAGTTTCTTTTAGGTCAACAAACCTTAAAGGTAAATATTTTTAAAATTTCAAATGTTCATATGTTCTCTATTACCAACATTTAAATTAAAAGGTCATTACAAATTCAATAAAAGGAAAGTGAGGGAGAGGCATTTTATAATTACTTCAGTTTTACAAAAAAAAATTATTAGTACTGATTTCAGTTGTTCCTCTTTTATTTTTATTGATATATTTGATTCCCTTGTTGTTACTCTTTTTTTTTTCCTTTTTGTCTTTTTTACTGACCGGTAATGGGATCGCAACCCTCAGTGTCGCGCCCGCACCACGCTCAGCCAGTGAGCAGGAACCGGTCTCCACATGGGATCCGAACCCTCGGCGGGAGCGCCACCGCGCTCCCAAGCAGGGCACTCTCCAGTGCGCCACCGGGCCGGCCCCCCTTGTTGTTACTCTTTACCTCCCTCATTGTCTTTCACCCTTTCTTCTCTTTATTTCTCTTCTCTATTCACTACTTTCTCTTTTGTTGTCCCCTCCTCACTTCCTTTTCTCCCTTTCCCCTTTAATGGACCATACTTGAGACTAAATGGTAATTTATAGAACTAATGTGTATTGAGTGTGGTTTAATATGATTTATTAATTACTTAAAATGTGATGAATTAAACTTTTATGTTTTTTCTTTCTAAGAAAACAAAGCAATTGAGTTACTCTTCTTTGGTGTGTAACCACTTATGAAGATGATGGGATTGTGTATGAGTAGTGATGGATTTAGATGTGTGCAGAAATAATATCTGCATGAGCTCATTTTAATCTTCTTTTTCTAAAGAATTATTTGAATTTATCAATACCTGTAGCAAGGTCTTTTCTTTTCTTTGTTCTCTCCTTATTCTCTATTGTGGTCCTGGCATGTAGCTCTGATCTGTAATTGAGATTATATTAATTTAGTATGAGTTCTGCTTGCATATTTAAACCAATTCATTATCTCTGACTCCAGTTCTGAAAGCAAAATCAGTATGCATGATTTGGCCTAACTGCTCCTGTCATTGGTGAAATAATCAGCGATTGGCAGCACTGTGTGTGGGCACTCCTTTCTGGGATTTCAGCAATACTGCTGAGAAGCAGAAGCAGAGATTCCTCAACTTCTTGGAATAATAATAACCTTGCCTTTCCTTCTAGGACTTACAGTTCGACCCTTTTGTTTATGTGAGATCTCAAATTGCTTTACCAACGTGTTCATATTAAAACTCTTGCCCATAACTACTTCCACTTCTTGTGGCTGAAGAACAGGAAGTGAGACCATTCTTGTGGTCACTGAGCAAATCAACCTGGGAGCCAGAAATGGTCCTGAGCAGCACTATGGGACACTTGAGACCACTCATTGTCCAAAGGAGGCAAAAGGAACATGTGTATATTATCCTTCCAGTGAATTCTCTAAGTAAAATTTTCTAATATCTTTTGCCCATGCTAGTCATGCACTTACAACTATAAGTGCTAGGTTATATCTGAGATCTTTTTCAGGGGCATTTATGCTGGAAGATGGACCCAAATTTTGTTACAGAAATATAGTGAAAAACATAGATACTAGAACCAATTGGAAATAACTACTCATTTTATTAGTGGGTGAGTTAAAAGAGAGAAAAAACATTGTGAGATTATGTGTAAGTGTGGAAGAATATTATTTAAATCTATGAAACTGGAAATTTTTGTTAAAAAGAAATTTATTTTGGAAAAGCTTATTTATGGCAGTGAAAAAGTCAGAGTACAGATAATCAGACAGCATTATTGAAAGCTGTGTCTGGTAGAAGTGAATACTGGTGCTAGGGAGAAAGGATGTCAAGATGGCAGTCTCCCATTGAGCCATCCTCCACTTCCTGCTACAACATCCATAAAGAGCAGAATTACCAAAAATACACCAGCCACTGGTAAGATAGTTAACTTGTCAATAACATCTGGTGAGAATTTTTTCTAAAAACAAGATCTGTGGTAATGAATATTGATTTCTAATAGTCAATCGACACATTCCTTGCCACATAAATCATGACAAATCTATTACTCTAAAGGAAGGTAAAAATTTCTTTTCTCTTTCACTGTCAGCCTCAAAGATTCAGAGCCTATGACTGGAAAATTGGACTGCTGTGGGGATACTGACTTTCCAGTTCAGCCAGAATATCCCCGCACCATCTATCATAAGTAGACTAGGTGTTTTGTGGGGGGGATTCAAATCCTGTGGAATTAAATCCTTTTAGCAAGAGAGTGGCAGTTCTGAGGATATTACTAGTTAGGAATTCCTGGTCCTCACTGTAATGTCCTTCCTTCAAAAGGCCTGGGTTACATTCGTTTTGGTTTCTTTCTCCTCTTTCCTTCTATAAATGGAGTTAGTCTCATGTGTTGTCATTCTGAAATTCTAAGAAAGGGAACTCGTTTGGGGCAAGGTGCTCATCTTTGTTTCAACTTGTTTAATTAAGTGAGAAGAGGTAATATGGTTCAAATAGAGCAACAGGGACCGAAAGTGAGAGAGCAACTACAAAAAAGGGGTGTGGACTCAGCAGATCCTCCAAAATGTGTCTACTTCAGGATTGTAGTTTTTCAGTATTCTACTAATGAAAGTTAGAGCCAGGGCATTGGTGGTTAATAAAAACAACCTATCTAAATTTAGAAGAATCATAATAGTTGAGTGCCTGTGAGAACTAGAATTTCACCTAGGTAAAAACCGTGTGCCTGAATATGTTCTGCAGTAGTAGACCAAAAAGGAACCTAACACTGCCGAAGTAAAGAGTAAATGGTGGAGGTCCCACTTCTGGAAATATGACTGAGAATTTTCCAGAACTGATGAAAGCCACAAATCCTGATATTGAGGAAACACAGTGGGTCCCATTCCAAAAAGCATACTAGACAACATTATAGTGGACTACAGAACACAAAAGGTAAAGATTTTTAAAGCATCTAAAGAAAAAAATTAAAATATATAAATCAATATTAAAAGGTAACTCTTAAAAAGATGAATGTGTTTGAAAATTTAACTATGAATTCAATTTCTTTAAAAGATGTAGTGGTAATCTAGTCTAGCTAATTCTTCTTAGGTCAGTTTTGGTTAATTGTGTTTTCCAAGGAATGTGTTCTTTGTATCTAAGTTGTAGAACTTATTAACATAAAGTTGTTCCTAATTTACTTTTATTGTTTGTTTGTTTGTTTTTATTTATTTATTTTGGCAGTTGGTCAGTGCCAAGATCCAAACCCTTGATCTTGGTGTTATAACACCACATTTTAACCAGGTGAGCTAACTGGCCAGCCCCTAATTTTCCTTTTAATGACTACAGGAACTGTAATGATAATTTATGTGTTTTCTCTTCTTTACCTAATCAGTCTAGCTAGAGTTTATTAATTTTATTGATTTTTTTCCAAAGAACTGCTTATTTCATTGATTTTTCTCTATTGCTTTTCTGTGTTCTATTTTATTGTTTTTTGTTCTTATCTACTTCGACTCATCTTTTAAGCTTATTTTAGGCTTATTTTTTTCTTTTTTCTCTAGTCTCTTTAAGGTACAAACTTAAATAATTCATTTTAAACCCTTTTGCTTTCCTATTATAAGCATATTATGCTACAAGCACTTAAGCCTAAGATACCCCTAAGCACTCTTTAGCTGGATATAACAGATTTTATTATACTGTGTTTTCATTTTTATTGAGCTCAATTCCTAATTTCACTCATGATTTGTTCTTTGACCCATGGGTTATTTAGAAGTATTGTTTAGTTTCCAAATATTTGGAGATTTCTGAATATATTTTAGTTATTGACCTTTAATTTCATTGTGGTCAGAGAATATACATTATATAATTTCATTTCTTTAAAATTTATGGTGTTGTGGGTTGAATTGTGTTCCCCCAAAATATGTGTTCAAGTCCTAACCCCATTACCTATGAATGTGATCTTATTTCCAAATAAGGTCTTTGTGATGCGATCAAGTTAAGATAATCAAGTTATACTGGATTAGGGTGAACCCTAATCCAATGACTATTGTCCTTATAAGAAGAGGAAAATTTGGACACAGAAACACAGAGGGCGAATGCCATGTGATGATGGAGGCAGAGATTGTAGTGATGCATATTCAAAGTGAACACGAAGGACTGCTGGTAACCACCAGAAGCCAGGAAAGATGCATGGAACAGTCTTTCCTTCAGAGACTCCAAAAGGAACCACCCTGCCAACACCTTGATTTCAGACTTCTAGCCTCCAGAACTGTGCTGTGAAGGAATAAATTTCTGTTGTTTTCAGTCACCAAGTTTGTGGGGTTTTTTTCCACGTACATTTGTAAAAAAGAAAAAAATGTATACAGATGCCCCTTAACTTATGATGGGGTTACATCCTGATAAACCTATTGTAAGTTGAAAATATCACATTGAAAATGCATGTAATACACTTAATCTAACCTTCCAAACATCATAGCTTAGGCTCGGCTACCCTGACCATGCTCAGAACATTTACATTAGCCTACAGTTGGACAAAATCACCTGTGGAGTATCAGTTGTTCACCCTTTTGATCGCATGGCTGAGAGAGCTGCAGCTCAGTGCCACTGCCCAGCATAGCAAGAGAGTATTATATGTTGCTAGCCTGGGAAAAGATCAAAATTCTAAATTCAAAGTACTTTTTCCAGTGAATGGGTATCACTTTCATGTCATCATAAAGTCAGAAAATTGTAAATTGAACTGTCTGTATTCTGTTGATGCTGGATGGAGTCTTTTACTCCTATAAGATTAGTTACATCAGGTATGTTGATAGGGCTGTTCAAGTCATTTATATATTTAATAATTTTCTGTCTACTTTTGCCAGTTATTGAGATTCACAGTGGATTTGCCTATTTCTTTTTCCAGTGTTATCAGTTTTTGCTTCATGTATTTTGAAGCTCTGTTAATAGGTGAAAAAACATCTATAGCTGTCATTGGATTGCTTCCTCCTAATTATAAAATGACCCTCTTTATCCCTGTGAATTATTTTATTTGAAATTCAGTTTAATATTAATACAACTATTCCAGATTTCTTTTAATCATTAGCATGGAATATCTTTTTTCATCCTTTCACTTTTAACCTGTTTTTTAATATTAAAAGTGGGTTTCTTATAGACAGCATGTGGTTGTTTTTTGATATGTTACCCAATCTGACAATCTCTGCTTTTTATTTGGTATGGTTAGATCAATTACACTTAATATAATTAGTGATATTGTTGAATTTAAATCTATGATTTTTCTATTTATTTTTTATTAAAGGTCATAATTAATCACACAATTTAGGAAGCTGACAAGTACCATAAATATCGAAAAATTTAGAAAAAATTACATTTTTAAATAAAATAATTGCCTAAATATATTCTGACTACATATCTTTTTACCCTTTGATTCTCCATATGACAATGACTGTTAGAATATTTTCTATATAGGGCCGGCCCGTGGCTCACTTGGGAGAGTGTGGTGCTGATAACACCAAGGCTACAGGTTCGGATCCTATATAGGGATGGCTGGTTAGCTCACTGGCTGAGCATGGTGCTAACAACACCAGGTCAAGGGTTAAGATCCCCTTACCGGTCATCTTAAAAAAATATATATATATATATTTTCTATGTAAATAATAGAAAGATAATCCTATTTATCTTCTAATGTGATTAATAAAAATTCATTTTTGTTATTGATAGTGTTTTGAACAATTTCAGTTTCACAACTCATTATAGGAATGGTCATATACATTTTTAGAATTTTTGTCAAATTTGGGAAAACCTCAATCAAATTTCTTTCATAAATGATTTGTAGGATTTGGAGGAATTTTCCAAACACCAGCCTCTTGCTCCAAATATTTCATATTGCATTTCTCTGATACTGATATTTCCAGTGCCAAGTGCACCATTCATATCATTACCACATGTCTTCTGGTCATGCATTCTCTTGCTACAATTATGAGTGCATTGGCATTGTGAGTGGTTGGAACATTCCTCTACCAGGGCAGCTAGTGATAACTATATGTGGAAGTGACTATAAACTACATAAATATATCCCACAAAACCCAAGCTAAATAAATCCTTAATTCAATACCCCTTTAGAACAACTTGAAAACCTTACAGTTATAACAAATGTTTCTAGGAAAGTGTGATGGAGAAAGTTGGAGTAGTCTTAATGATTGCATTTAAAATATTTTACTTTTGCAAACTTTGTAAAAACATAAGGCTTATGAGTACATTATTAAGTTTCTACCAAGAGCTTCAAAATGGCCTGAGCAAATGAGATACCCTAAAAGTTAAGCTTTATTAGCTTTGTGGTAAATCTACTTCACAGATGATTGCTGTAGGGACCTGAATGAGCTTTTTGAAAATGGAATTGCGATCCAGAACACTCCTCTGCTGACCACTCTTCAAAGCCTTCATATTGTCCTGGGTATGAAGTTCCAACTCCTTTATCCCTCTTTCAAGGGCATATACTAGGCCCAATCCTACCTCTAGTCTCATTTTTTACGACTTCTCTGAAACAAACTCTGTTCTGGACACACTGAATATCTTTCAGTTCCTCAAATTGTCATGCACTCCGTTCCCAGACCCTTTCACCCCTAAATTTTGATCAAACACCAATCATAGTGACTCTACCTCCTAAATAGCTTTTTCTATTTCTCTCTATCATTCCTACACTGTTGCCTCTCTGGTTTTCATCACTTCTCTCTATGCAATAACATCTTAATTGATTTCTTCTTGATCCTAGCTTGCTCCTTTCAACTCTTTCTCCACCCTACCAGCACAATGACCTTTCAGATACAAAAATTTTATCTTATTGCTCCTTTCCTTAAGCACATTAATAGTATATATCTCTATAACATTTAGGACAAAAATAACATGTCTTTGCTTAGCAGGTAAGGTCCTCCTTGATCTGGTTTCTACCCACCTAGATCTCTATTTTCATCTTTTACCACTCTCTCATACAAACAATCTGCCGAATTGAACTCTTCTCTAAATATCATGCACATTCCTGCCTGGGGCAATGGCACAAGCTCTGTTCTCTGCCTGGAACATCTCCTCCAGCTCTGCTCCTTATCCTTCTACTCCTCTATCATCAGTCAGCTCAGTGTCATTGCCATACAGTTTCATTCACATGTCTTTCTTTTGTGCTTTTATAGTGTCCATATCACTCATTTATCTTTCCAACTAGACCACACTCCTAGAGTTGTTTCTTTATACTTTTATATATTTTCTACAATAGTCATTGATTACTTTTACATCCTAAGAGCAAAAAAAAAAAGAAATTGTGAGGGACCCCCCTATTGAAGGAATTGGTGGTATTTAGCTGCAGAAGAGAAAAGTGGGGAAGGGTAGGATGGGCAATAAGACCAGGGTGGGTCACATACCTGCTTGCAAATATCTGAGGGTTTTGTGGAGCAGGGTTAGATGTTCATCTGGCAGAGATTGCTGGGAAGCAGATATAAGGAAGTTGAACGGACTGGTCCAAAGAAGGAAAGGGCTGCTGGGAGGAGGAAGTGAATAAATCACTTCTGAATCTGCTTAGAGAAAGAACCACCTCTCCCCGGTAGAGTAGAGTTTCTGTAGGAAAAGGGAATTCAGCCTTCTCTGGAGGGTTGGGTCAGATAGCCTGTGAGGTCTCTTCTATCCTTTGGATTTCACTATTATTTTCTAAAATAAAACAATGGCTTCTTCACACTTACACCCTGAAAACAGATTGACATAACACTCTTCAGAGGGTTCTAGTGTAGCCAGAGGTGCACAGGGCCCTCTCAGAATTCGTCTTTGGACTTATCTTTTGTAAGAAATGTTTGATTGAGCCCTTTTTCTTATTCATGTTGTTCACCCTTTTTCTTATCAGTATACCATTCCTGATGGCCAACAGACAACAGACAGTATGGTAGTAAATGAGCAATTTTTTTGTGTCCTATGACACCTATCTTACTTTACCCTATATTATATTCCTTTTTGTGCTTGAATTATCTACCCAATTAGAAGGTGAACTATGACTTAACTGTTTATGTAACTTCTGCAGCTTTCGTATCTATCTATCTTTAGCAAGGATTCTATAAATGATTGTTAAACTGAATTGAAATTGTGACAGAAAAACAGATCCGACTAATCCAACTTAGTAATCCACCTTAGTAATCTTAGTCAGAGGAATTAAAATGGATTTATAAAACCATGAACAGGGGCTGGCTGGTTAGAACACAGCCTTATAACACCAAGTTCATGGGATTGGATCCCTGAACTGGCCAGCTGCCAAAAAAAATAAATACAAAAATCCAAAACAAAACCATGAACATGGAACCTCAGTATACTCTGGCATTCACAAAAGCAGTTTCTGAAATGTGGCAAATCGGCAGTACTGGCAAGTTGGGAAAGTAGATATGCCAATTACAGGGTGAAAAGGTGAATATTACCACTGAAAATTAGGAGCAACAACACAGGCTGGATTCCTATCCTGAATTAGCCTTAAGTGGTCCTCAGTAGAATCTGAGAGAGAGATCCCCTGGGATCCAGGAAATATTGCAAACCCAGGGAATTCAGCCCATTGTTAATGTTGGCCAGGAATCATACACAGAATTCACAAAGCAAGAATGTTTCTGTCTCTTTTATAGGCACCTAAAAATGGAATTGTCTACCAATGGAAAATAAAGCAGCATCTAGATTCCTCAAGGGGAGTGGGGGAGGCTTTTGTTTCTCTTTACTTACAGATTTTTCTATGGCTAGTAAAATTATGTTCATCAGTCCCTTGGTCTCAACCGCAAAGTATCCCAGAGTATCTACCAGGGAGCCATTGATCTGTAAATCATCTGCCTTCTCTCAGATTTATTGCATTTGGAGACCCCCCTAAGGAGCAGCATCCTGTTTGAAGCCAAAAATAATTACTTATAGAGGCAGAGAGAGGTCTGAGGGAGGCAATAATGGAAATAGAAACTAGTGGAAGTAGGGAGAGGGGAAAGTGGTTGGGGTGGGGAAGGGAGAGAGCTTGCAACTTAGGCCCAAACCAGTTCTCAAAGTAACCTTTTCCTCAAAAATCAAAGTGAAAGCATTGACAGGTCTGCACATTCAGCCCTGTTGGTTGGTCTTCTTAGCAGCAGAGATCAGAGCTGATGGCAAGACTGTATGAATCCTGGATGGAGGGAAGACATTCCCATGGTGTGTCCCATGGGAACTTCTGCCTCTCAGCTGTCAGCATCATCTTTGTTTCAAAAAAATTCCTGCTTGCAATCAAGACTGAAGCTAGGAAATTTTTCTGACAGGAGTAGAAATTGTAGCATGCACAGGCTGTTAGATTTGCTTCCTTTGTTAGGTAAGAGATAAAGTCATTACTCCACCAACAGATTGGAATACCTAGGATATTCTCTCTATTTCTCATTCTCTATACACGCACTCGCCTCCTCCCCATGTGCATGAGCGCATACACACATCCACTTTATTACTTTAGAACCAGGTGTAATAGTTACAGATGTAACTTCTCTCCCCTCATCCTCGTGTCCCCACAATATTTCCTAGATTAATGGCTAACTTCCCCAAGATTGTTAAGTTTTAAATTTAGGGCCACCCTAATAGGACAACTTTTTACCATTAAGGATATTTTTAAAAAATGTGCCATCATCCGTAAAGGAAATGCCAAAAGACCATTCCAAACCATTTTGGGGCAGGGGTTCATTGCTTAAATAAATGAAATAACTGACAGTTTCCCACAATGGCTAATTTGAAGGGGATAAGAGATACCTGGAAATACAGAGTTTGCTGTTTGATAAAAACGAAAACAGCCTTCTTTATAATTACAGTTTGTGCTTATAGGTTCTTAACAAGGAGATGTTGCCAAGGCGATAGCTTGGAAATCTTCTACATGGCTGCTTTTCACATTATTCCACAGAAGTGTGACGGACGTTAATCTTTAGAACATACCTATGCAGTCCGGAAGGGCAAAATATATATTTTGTGTCTTTTATATGGTAAAAAAAAAAAAAAGAACATTAGAAAACAAGCTTTTGTGGTCTTCTCTCTCCCTTCCAGGATACACTGGCAATGACCACTATGGGTTTTGAAACAGCGTCAGGACCTCAAGCCCAGAACCGTGGGGAAAAGAGAGAAGGAGACCTAAAGGAAACACACACAACAAACCAGTTCAAGGACACAGCTGATGGTCAGAGTTGGAAGTTCTGCTGCTGAGATAAGGTGGAAGCCAGGAGGCAGAAGCCCAAAAGGAACCAGAGCCAAAAGTCACAGTTAGCACAACTCAGGGCCAAAGCACAAGACAGGAACCAAAGGAGCAGTTAATATTGAGCTAAAATGTCCAGTGTCAGCATTTAGAAACTGCCCTCCTGACTGCTCTAGATACAATACTTCCTTATCCCCAACCTGGGGCAACTCCTTTAGAAAGCATCCACTATGGCTGGGCTTTGGGGATGGGATTAATCTTGGAGTCAAGGTGAACTATTTAAATTTTCACCTTACACTGTGAGGATACAGAATAAGACAAGCCCTTCATACTCCGTATGTCTCTGGAGTCATAGAGCTCACCAAAGTAGGGTCTGGACTAGAGTGGGCAAGTGAGGTGCCTACAGTGCAAAACTCAAGGAGGCGTTCAGTCTTTGGGTCATACAAATGCAGGTCATTGAGGCTCAGAAAGGAGAAAGGCCCCTCCCCACCCAAGGCTGGGCAGCACTAGACCTGACACGTGCTGATCTCTCTCTCTTTGATGTTTGAATGATCATGAATCCATTCTGAGTCAGAGAGTCTGTGGAG
This sequence comes from Galeopterus variegatus, assembly GCF_000696425.1. NCBI lineage: Eukaryota > Metazoa > Chordata > Mammalia > Dermoptera > Cynocephalidae > Galeopterus > Galeopterus variegatus. The sequence continues at coordinate 609,612 of NW_007727786.1, forward strand.
CTTGTGATGTGTCTTGAAACAAAACATATTGTTAATATTTAGCTACTCCCTGGCATTTAGTAATGTAGGATAGATGAAAATAGACTCCTAAACTGATGAAATAGAAAAATTTTGGTTAATACCATAGTAAAGGCTTTTTTTTTTTTTCTTATCCTTTTGCTGGCCAGAAAGTTCTAAATACCTTCCCAAGAGTATTTGATTTGAAAAGAACATAAAGGAAGATACTGTGGGACCTCAGCTAACGCTCACCAAATGGATAGATAATGAATGAGAACTGGCAATGGGGAGAATGGGACTCATGAACTGCATGAAAATATTTTTTATCCTTTATTTTAATTTCATCTAGGGGTTAAAGTAACAAGTTTGGGGTTTTTTGATATCATTATTTATTTTTATTTTTTGGTGGCTGGCCTGCATGGGGATCCGAACCTGTGACCTTGGTGTTGTAGGGCTGTGCTCTAACCAACCGAGCTACCTGGCCATCCCCTTATATATTATTTTTTACAGATGGTGTAAGAGGTATCTGTATTAAAGTGTCCACAAACTTTTCCTCTAAAATATATCATTTAAATCACTCTGGTTGACTCTGATCCCAACCAGGTAAGATGTTAAGGTAAAAACAAGAATAATAAAAAAAAAATGACATAAAACCTTTTCCCACCACTTTAAAAAAAAAAGGTATATTGGTTAATTTCATTTTGGTTGATTGTGAGGATATTCTCAAAATCCATATCCTAAATCTAAATAGGAATTCCTTCAATTTTCCATTCAAAAAGTGATTTTCTTTTTTTCTTCCTCTGAGTCTACAAATTGAGTTTTATTCTTTCTGCTTCTGAGGCTGTCATTAGTTATCGGGATTTATAGTTGCTGACAACTTGCTTTAATAATTCACAAGGAACAGAATCCATTTTGTGCTCTCTCTTTTCTCGGTTGGTTTAATGATGAAGACAGATTAAAAACATGGTTTTTTGTCAGTGAAATAAATTGAGAAGACTCAGAGACATCCTAGGAGGAGTCATAGTGAAAGACTCACCACTACTAAATGTTTTTCCACCAACAAACAACTAAAACCAGAAACAGACCAGGCTCCGTCGTGAATCCTTGGATCTAGCACGCCTGGTACTGAAGTTAAGCCTGCTCTCCTGCGCATTCTACAAAATGTCAAGTTAATGTATACTGGCAGCTGAATGTACCGGCTTTCAGGTTTTAAGGAAGGGAAATCATTTTAAGGACAAAATGAAATTCACACACTCACAATTTATAACCTGTGGCATTTTTTTTTCCTTCTAATTACAGGAGTAAATGTGTAACCAGCAATTAGTACGCATTGTTTATATAACTCTCTGCAAAAGGTTTCCTTTATTTCTGAGTAGCATCAGACAACAGGGCAGAAAAGAGAAAGCTGACCACATGAAAGAGAAGGCTGCGCGGCTGTAACTTCCACTCCTCGGTATCCAGGAGAAAGGGCCTCCTGGGGACATGCTGTTGCTTCACGTTTCTTTAATATCAAATGTAACAAGTTCTGTGTCGGACCCAAATCCCCAGTCTGGCCTCAGCCCAGAAAAGGCCAGGAGCCTGTCAGGGCTTACAGTGTCCGGACTCTGTTCTGCTCATTGAAACTCAGCTGCAGAGGGAGAAGGTGCCTCCTCCCTGCAACCGGCTCCTGTCCTTAAGCAGACGTGACTGCGGCTCAAAGGCAACATAGACCATGATGTCCATGGCCAAGTTCAGTACTCGGTTCCAATAACCAGACCCACACCGCAAGGTGGGCACACCCCTCTAGACAAAGAATGTATTGGTTTAGGTTCATGCAGAAGTCAAATAAGAACAAACAGGGTAGAAGAGAAAATCCTACAGTGGACCTCGCAACAGAATGCCAGCTGTTCCCTGAGCCTGGCTGACGGCTACATCTCACTTGTGTGCACCTAAACACCCCCCGAGACGCTGGCGTTCCCTGAGTTTACAGTTTGATTTTGACACTACTTGTTTTCATAGATTTTTCTTCCTTGAATTTTTCACATATCTCGTGTCATTATTAAAAGTAAGTGTATTTTGGATAGACTGGTCCTAGCAATTGAGTAAAAACAGTGATGCCTTTGAAGAGTATTATTTTCAAGAGAATATTTTAAACTTCACTATCTAGAAATCAACAGACATCTGATATATCCTTATATGTCTATATAAGTGTACATATGTATATTGATAGATATGGATATAAAATATTAACCATATTTATATGTGGTTTTCTTTAGGTAACTATAGATAAAAACTAACCTCAGTTCCATGTGGCTTTTGGTAACAAGCTGTCCTTTCTTTATCTAATTGGTAAATGGACAAAATTTTAAAATAAGTTTAGGAATATAATATTTCCTTTGTTTTCTTTAAAATGTGATTTGAGATTGGAGTAAAACAGAGTAAATGTTAATAAAGGCCCAGAACCTTCCATAAATTTTAATATAATAAGCATTTGGTGCTGGGAACCATAGCAATTATGGCCTGCTCTGCTCCAGAAATTCCATTCACCATAATCGGATTTTTTGTTTTTACTCCTCCATTGTGTTTTAATTTAAGCTTGTAGTGTACCTAAAGTCATTGTCAGTTTACTCTTGCAAGTTTGCTCCAGGCTGAAGGAAGAATTTACCGCAAAATATGCTCTCTCTGAAAATAGCATTGTTCCAGTCCTTGCCCCACAAACGTGAGTTCTCTTGGTGTTGTTATTTTTGTTGTTGTTGTTGTATTGTGTTTTGTTTTTATGTGTTTTTTTTTTTTTTGGTGGCTGGCTGATAAGGTGACTCGAACCCTTGACCGTGGTGTTATCAACACCACACTCTTACTAACTGAGCTAAGAGTTAAAATTACATGGCTCTGGCTGCAAGGGATGTGATCTAAACCCTACCACAGGGACTGCTGGGAGCAACTAGCTCCCACACACCCAAACACTCCAATTCAATTAATTTTTTCTCATACCATTACCCGTAAATATTAATTCCTCTAGTGGTGGGCCAACTAATTCCCAAGGCTGTTTCCTTTTCTTTTCATTTATCTTCCTTTTTTTCCCTTCCTTTATTTCTCCAAACATCTACTGTTTTCTAGATGGCATCCAGAAAATGAGTGACTGAAGTATCTGGTTGTGACTTCTCTAGACCTTTACATTCTGGTTTTGAACTACAAAAAAGACAGGAAGGAAGAAAGGAAGGAAAGAAAAGAAAAAGAAATAAAAAACACGCAAAAAAATCTCCCAATCTGTCAGTGGTCTGTTTCCTCAAATAACACCGTACAGATTATCTTTGGTTATTTTGGTAGGGATTATATTGAATTTTAAATACTTATGTATTCATTCATTCAAAAATCAACTCTATTTGTTGAGCACATACTACAATGCCAGATAGATATGTTATCTGTCCTCATGATTAGTTTTAGTTAGGGGAGATATTTAATAAATGAGAGAAAACCTTTTTCAGAGTAAAATAATTTCAGATAAGGACACATGCTTGTAATGAGCCCTATGATGACCTTTCCAGATATCCCTTCAGGTCTGATGTTCTTATTTTCCCAGACTCTGGGAATGCTGTCATCAGACAGCCCTTACCTCTCAGCCCCTGTGATGGTTAACTTTATGTGTCATCTTGACTGGGTTAAGGGATACCCTGATAGCTGGATATGTCTGTAAGGGTGTTTCTGGGAAAGATTGGCATTTGAATCAGTGGAGTGAGTAAGGAAGATCTGCCTCCACCCAATATGGGTGGGCACCATCCAGTCAGTTGAGGGCCCAGATAGAACAGAGGATAGTCAACAGAAAAGTGAATTCACTCTCTCTGCTGGAGCTGGAGTCCCATTTTCTCCTTCCCTTGGACATCAAAATTCCAGATTCTCTAGCCTTTGGACTGCAGGACTTGCACCAGCAGCTTCCTAGGTTCTCGGGCCTTGGACTGAGTGTTACATCATTGGGTCTCCTGGTTCTCAGGTCTCTGGTATTGGACTGAGCAATGTTTCCAGCTTCCTTGGTTCTCCAGCTTGCAGACTGCCTATTGTGGGACTACTCAGCCTCAGTAATCAAATGAGCCAATCCCCATAATAAATATAAATCTCCTCTTTACTTATCTATTGGCACCATCACTGGTGGCTGAGATGGATGCTATGCATGGGCCCAACAGAAGACCAGCATGGCCAGCAGTAGAGACCAGTGCTGAGTCCCACTGCAACACCAACCCTCAAGGATACCAACTAACCACTTGGTGGCAAGTTAGACACGTTAGAACTCTTCCACCCTGGAAGGGATGGTGGTTCATAAATATACTTGAGAAACATATATATAAAGGCTTGCCTTTCCTTTCCACAGCTAGCACCACTATTAGAGGGCCTACAGAATATTTGATCTATGGGCATGGGATGCCTTGAACACTGCATCAGAGTCAGGCACCTACTTTAAAGGAAGGGGGATGCAGGAGTGGGCACATGACTATGAGATCTGCTGGTCCTATGATGTACTGCACCAGCAAGGCTGCTGGCTTGGCAGAGCAAAGGTATGTTTAAGGAACAGCTGAGCCTTGTGAGGCTGGGGTTGTAGTGTGTCGCACATACTGGAAATCAATGAATTTTATGTGGTGCTACATTCCCAGTAGATAGAATACACAGGTCCTGGAATTCGGGGTAGAGGCAGAAATGGCCCTGCTTAGCATCACTCCCAGTTACCTGTATGGGGAATTTGTCTTTCTTTCTCTCTTTGCATCTCTGGGTTCTATGGGCTTAGTGGTACTAAAGAAGGAATGTTCACACCAGAGGACACAGCAAGAATCCTATTAAACTCTAAGCTAAAGCTGACTACTGGGCACCTTGTGCCAAGGGTGCAACAGGCAAGAAGGGGATACCTCCTAGCAGCAGGCGGAGATTGTGCTACTGTTATACAATGGTAGCAGGGAAGAATATATTTGGCACCCAGGCGATTTATTTGGGTGCCTCTTGGTACTCCTTTGCCCAATTTTGACAGTAATAGACAAGTGCAGAAGCCATAGTCAGAGAAGGACATGGTGACTGGGAGCTCAGACCCCTGGGGATGAAGGCATGGTCTGTGCCACCAGGTCAGACACCTAGACCTGTGGAGGTTCTAGGTGAGCTGGGGAAGAACACAGGATGAAGAGTAGAGGAGGGAGACAGTGAGTTTCACTTGTGATACCAAGACTGGCCGCAGTGACTGGGGCTGTGTTTCATTCTAATAAACCTCAGTAAGTTTCACTTGAGAAAGAGATTCAACAGCATCCTAGTAAAACTTCTTCCAGAATTTATAACAAATAGTAGATTCAAAGAATGGACTCTAGTGAACTCTGTGAGGTGCTATCCAGATCCTCATTCAGTACTAAAAAACTTACTCCACAAGAGGCTGGGAATGCTGCAAACAGATAGCTTTAGATATCAAATTTTGCGAATTATCTCAAGTGAAAAGAGTTGCTGTGCCTTCTTGGGGCAGCTAGAATCCAGTAACCAGTTGATGTGGGGGAGTATAAAGACTTGTCCCCTCTTGCTGAAACTTGGTATATTCTAAAGGGTCGTTCTAGCTTCAGAACTCCCTGCAGGGTTGACTGAGGCCTTTGTTGAGACTGCAGTTGTAGCCCAGTTTCTCCCTAGCCCACCCCTCTTATTTTCCTTCCCTTCCTCAGCTGTTGATCAAGAGCACCTCTAATAAACTCACATGCAAATAAACTTACATGCAAAACCACTCTTCAGTCTCTGGTTCCTGGGCACCCAGCCTGCAACGGTACTATGAATAAAATAAAGTAAAATAAAACAGCATAATGAAATATCAGGTATCAGGAGGGGCTGCTCTAGTTAAGATGGTCAGGTAAGGCTTCTCTGAGGAGTTGACATTTGAACTGAGATGTGAATAAGAAAGAGCACAAAAAGATCTGGGGAGGAGCATTCCAGAGAGAGGGAAGTACGGAGGCCCTGAGATGGGAATGAGTTTGACATGTTCCAGAAACGCATGCATGGCAAATGAGAAAGAGGCTAGTGGAAAGAGTAGCCAGATCATGAAGTTTCAACTTTATCCTAAATACAATAAGAAATTATTAGAAGTAATTTAAAAATATCACTTTGACTTCTGGGTAGTGAATGACTCGCAGGGGTTAAAGAATAGAATAAGAGAGAGAGTGGTTAGTCATGAGACATTATAAATCCCAGGAAAGAGATTGGGTGTTTCAGACTAGGGTGGTGATGGTGACGTGTGGTTGACTTTTGGTATTTGTTATGGAGATGAATCCAAAAGAACTTGTGATGCATTATAGTGAAGGACAATGAAAAGAGAATAATTAAAGATGACCCCTAGTGTAGGCCTCAGCAAGTGGGTCAGTGACACTAATTGATCCCAAGGAAAGACTAGCAAAGGAGTATGTTTAGAAGCTATGGATCCAAAGCAACCTAAGGATAGGGTGTAAAGTTCCCAAAGGAAAAACACAGATTTGAAGACTAAGTTACCTTTAATTGAGTAGTGAATTCAACTTTGTTAAGTCCCTTTGTACCTTAGTTTCTCTGTTTTCCATTTTTTTCTAGACCATTATGGGATTTGATAAACCTCAATCTATACTTATTTATAAACTGGTTTAGGTTTCTCAGAAATTCTGCATTTCCAGCAACTTCCCAGGTGACACTAATGCTGTGGTCTGAGGACATTTTGGGTAGCAAGGTTCCAGTGCAAGTATCATTATTGGGCCATGCAGACCAGGCTTTGAATTGTTTCCCAGCCCATTATTAGTTATGTAATATTGGACAAGTTTAAATCTTCTCTGAGCTTTAGTTTCTTGTAAAAATAGGAATAATATACCTGCCTTATAAAGTTACTAGGAGAATTAAATGATGTCATGTCTCTAAAGCATAAAGCAAATAACTCAGCTCCTTACTTACAAGAGGGCTTACTAATTTAGTCTCCTTCCCTCTCTCTCTCAAAAAGGCTGTTTGTTTACAGATTGTATTAACTCTTAAAAAATTATAATAAGACCTTAGGAATTCAGAGAATTAACATGTACAGTTTTTACTACTGCTAAATAACTCCAGTGGTCCATATAATATAATAATTTGAATTTTGCCAAGGTACACATTTGAATCCTACACACCAAAAAGAGGCTGGTTTGCAGGAGTGAGTCACATACCTGGCGTGAAGCCTATCCAATGGCAAACATTCTCATCTCATCCTGACTTTATGGTTTTCAGCTCATTTGTCCATGCTCTTTTTGTGAAACAAGAAAGTCTCTATATCTTATGGGAAATGCCTCTGCTAAACAAAGTAGTAAACAGAAAAAACCAAACAACTAAAACAACCAGCAAATAGTGTTGGCACAGAAGTGAAGAAAAAAATTAAGAAACCTAAGAAATAGATGATGTTTATACAGAAAACTAGGAATGTGGGATAAATTATGGAGTGGGAATGCTACATTGGCACTGGCTTGGATCCATGATATGAATGTTTTTAGCATATGTTCTATGAGGAAGTAAGGAAAGGCAATTCACAAACTGTTTCAATAAATTTTCCAGACAGAATTTGTATTATTAGCTTTATAAATGAGTCTAGTCCTCTGTTTATAGAATTATAAGTGTCTTAAGGGGTCAATTAAAAATTTTTAGTGATACTCAGCTGTACTTTATGGGAGAAATTCTGTCCTATAATGGTATCTATGATTTGGGGAATTTGTAAATGTCAGGACATTTATCTCTTAAGAATTTCAGGGTCTCTTGTAATTATTTTTAATACTACTACATAGTTCCTGTTGTACAGCAAACTGTAAAACACAAATTACAAACCATCAGGTCAGTAATCACATTGTAAAGAGAATTTGCATGTTTAATTTCCTGTTTTAGAATGAGGCTATGGCATTTGACAGGAGACATTCAATGCCATTGTACACAAGGCTCTGTGCTACGAAGTACATGGACAAATAAGACATGGATCCAGCCCTCTTTTCAGGAAGGGAAAATACTGGTTCCGTGATATAAATAGAATCCCAAGAATTGGGAGAGTCAACTATCTCAGAGAAAGAATATTGTTATCTGTGACTGGCAGAAGGTCATAATATTGATGTATTTAAACAGCTGCTAATCCCCTGGTAGCCATCTATGGAAACAAAAGGAAAAATCATTTACTTTGGTACTACAAGCACAAGGTTAGCTCTAAAATATCTGACACATCCTAGACGTGATCACCAAATCTCACTCCTTTTGCTCATTATGAAGTTGCTTAACTTTGACTGGATACTCCTTGTGGTATGTACAGCTAACGACAGAAGTATTTCCATGAAAAATGATTTTTACACTCTTATCCATAAAAAAAAGCAATCTCATTTTCACAAGGCTCTGAACAGTCTCAACACTGTTTTCCTTTTATTTGAACTCTGCAGTCCTTGTAGAAATGATGATCCCATATGTCATTGTTGTTTGAAGAGTCTGAATTCTGTGGACAATCCTCAAAAGAATTAGGCTGCGTTGCATGAAGACTGGTATTTCCTGGGGCAGGTTAAGGGGAGTGAACCGCAGAATTGATTAACATTCAACTGGACACAAATTCCTTTGTATTATCTCTTCTGGAATCATCATTTAAAATGCAGATACCTCAAGGAGAGTATTTACTCCTTGCATTAGGGAGTAAAGCCAGAGAGCTTCCAAGAACCGTTTTCATCCTACTCATAATGATTTCCACAGAATGTCACTGACTCTTGGAAGTCTTTTCAGGACTTTTCAAGAATTTGCTTGGAAGTCTCATCTGAGGAGATGTCTTGGTCTCCTTAGAAGAAGTGCCTTATCCACTGATGTTGCCCCAGTGCAGTGAGGAGGGAAAATGTAGTGTGGTATTCAAGTAGTTTTAGTCAAAGGAGGAAAGTAAACTTTTGTTGAGTTTTTCCCATGTGCCTAGCTCTGTCCTGCTCGTTTTGCATATGTCATCTCATAAAATTTTCCCACAATGCCATTATCCTGTTATTATTATCTCTGTTTACTTTGATTGAAAACTGAGGCTATGGGAGGTTAAGTAATTGCCAGGTCTCAGATTCAAACGTGAAATATCTCATTTTAAACCTATTTAACCTCCCAAAAGATAGGGACCTTACCTATGGAAATTTGTTGAAGACATTGTGGTTCTCTTCCTCACCTAGGTCTTCGTGATTCAGATTTATTGTACAAAGGCATTCAGAGGCTCCTTCCAAGAGAAGAAATCACAGAGGATAAAATGTTAAAATGTAAAATATTATAAGACTTACAATTAAGCAGGATTGAAGTAGCAACGGAAGAAAGGCTAATTCCAATGTCTATTCTGGAAAAGTGTGTCATTATTTTTAGAATGTTAAAAAAATTATTCTATGATAAAGCTAAACATAGTCTTACCATATGATCCAGCAATTGTGTTCCCAGGTATTTACTAAAATGAGTTGAAAATGTATGTCCATATGAAAACCTTGCACATAAATGTTTATAGTAGCTGAGGGGGATTAGAATATGCCATCCCAAAATATGCCACTTTGGCATAAGAATTATTTTGAGCTGAAGGCAATTAAACAGCAGACACAGGAGGAATTCTTTGCCCTCCCCCTTCCTGACTAAAAGCAGGAGTTAAACTTCCCTTTGTGAAGGTGTCCCCTCTCTACTCTCTTGCCAAGAAGAGAACAATTTTTATCATAGGAGACAGTTGGCATCAAGACGAGTCTGCACAAACAAACCTTACTAAAATAACACCTATCTTTCATTAGTTTCCCCAATATATTTACTTTTGCAAAATTTACTGCCCTTAGAAGCCAAAACTTCTTTTCTTTGTTTTGTCACTTCTCCACCCTTTGTCACTCTTTGTTAAAATGGCACATAAGTGTCTGAGTCCAACCACCTCTTTGGGTTTTCACTTCTTTTCTGTGAAGCTCCTGTGTGCTTGAAAAATAAACCTTTTTTTCTGTTAATCTGTTTTTGCTAGTTTAATCTGCAGGCCTCATTTACTGAATTTAAGAGGATGGAGGAAATTTTTTCTCCCTTCTCTACACAGCTTTATTCATAATTGCCCAAATTGGAAGCAACTAAAATGTTCTTCAATAAATGAATGGATAGGGACATTACCTACAGAATTTTGTTGAAGGCATTTTGGTTCTCTCCCTTACCATCCAGGTCTATCTGATTCAGATTTATTATACAAAGGAATTCAGAGGCTCTTTCAAGAGAAGAAATGTAAATTTCTTCAAGAGAACAAATGGTGGTATATCCATACAATGGAATATTATTTAGTGATAAAAAGAAATAAATTATCAAGCCACAAAGGACATGGAGAAAACTTAGTGCATATTACAAGTAAAAGAAACCAGTCTAAAGGCTACATATTATGTGATTCCAACTATGTGACATTCCGAAAAAGACAAAACTATATAGAGAAAAAAGAGCAGAAGTTGTGAGGGCTATGATGGGGGCTGGAGGCTGGGAGATGGGGAACGAGTAGGAGATATGGAAGCCCAGGGTGAGGTGAAGGAAGATCGAGAGAATGAGAGGATGTCCTACAAAAAACTTTTCTCTTACATTGAGTTCAGACATATATATACTAGTGTGCATTAATCTAAAGTGTACAGCTTGTTGAATTTTTATGTATGTATATACCTATGGGTCCACAAGCCAGCTCAAGATACAGAATATTTTCAGTACTGCAAAAGGCTTCACGTTTAGTACCAATCGATATCCCTCTCTTCATTGATAATCACTCTGATTTCAATCACTAAAAATTAGTTTTTCCCATAAACCTCATATAAATGGAACCAAACTATACGTACTCATTTGTGTATAGCTTTTTTCCCCCCGACATTATGTCTGTGAGATACAACCACATTGTTTCATAAAGTAATAATGGTTTATTTTTTTATTGGTACTCAGTATACCATTGTATGAAAATACCACAGTTTATTTATTCATTCATTGCTGATGAACATTTGGGTTGTTTCCAGTGTTTTTGCCTTAATAAATCAATTTGCTGTGAACATTCTTGTATGTGTCTTTTGGTGGATATACGTATTCATTTCTCTTGTGTATATACCAAAGAGTGAAAATGCTGGGTAATAGGATAGGCACGTAGACACTGTGAAAAATTTTTCCAAAGAAGTTATACAATTTAAATTTCCACTAGCAACACGAGAATTCCAATTGCTCCACATCTTTACCAACTTTTGCTATTAACTGTGTTTTAAATTTCAGTTATTCTGATGAGTATAGAGTGGTATTCATTCTGGTTTTTATTTATTTGCCTGATCAATAATGAAATTTATCATTTTTCCCGTGTAATTATTACCCACTTGGATATCCACTTTTGAAAAGTTGTTACTCAAGTCTTTTAGCAATTATTCAAATTGGATTGTCTATTTTTTTATTACTGATTTATAGGAGTTCTTTATATATTCTAAACACAAGCTCTTTGTCAGATATTGCAAATATCTTTTTGCAGTCTGTGGCCTGCCTTTTCACTATCTTAATGGTATCTTTTGATTGATAGAAGTTCTTCATTTTGATAAAGCTTAATTTATCAATTAAACAAAATCAGTTTTGATTTATGATTAATGCTTTTCTTACACTGCTTAGATTGTTTCCTTTTCCAAGTTCATAAATATATTATTCTCGTTTTTCTGGAAGCTTTATTTTTTACTTTTAAATCTATAATCTATGTCTAATTAACTTTTGTGTATGGTGTGAGGTAAGAGTCAAGGTTAATTTTTCCCCCTAAGTAAATATCCAATTAGTTCAGCAATATTTATTGAAAATTCCAGTATTTCCCCCCTAAATTAAAGTGGTGATTTGTTGGAAATCTGATAACTATATATTTATGGATCTTTTTCTTCATTCTATTTTGTCTCATGCTCTGTTCATCTATTTTTATTCCAGTACCACGGTGTCTTAATCACAAAGCTTTAAAAAAAGTATTTATGTCTTATCTTGGCTATTCTAGATTGTTTGCATTGTCATATACATTTTAGAATCAGTTCTAATTAAACTCTTCTTTACAATTGTGTACCAGTAAGTGGTAGCTAGCATATTTTCTAATTTTCTATATTTCATTTTACTTTTAATCAAAGTTCATACGTACATAATTTAAGTAATTCTATAAGCCTTTTAATGAAAAACAGTGGTCTCTTACATCACTCCTTTATGCCCCTAAATTCCATTTCAAGAAGTAAACTCTTTCAAGTCTTTTAGCTTTCTTCTAGTATTTAATTTTATATTAAATGGTAACATACTTATAATTTTATTTCTTGATTTTTAGATTTATATATTATCTACTAACTTCCTACTGCAGAAGATAATTTAGTTCTTTCATATTTTCTCAACATGATAAGTTTTGTTAGATCAATATTCATTAGTTAGAATATTACTTCCTTGTATATATTATGCACAGCATTCTTTTATCTTTTTGTTGTTCTTAGAGTTGATATTATCTCCTTTCCTTCATTTGTTAGTTTTATATAGTTTACTATCATTAATTCATTCTTACACTCTCCGCCAGAAATACAAATCTCCTCTGAATATATTAAATTATAGCGGATAACATATCACATGTTTTTTTTTTTCTTGAAAACATCTCTCTTATAGGCTTCTACCAGCCTGCCCTCTCCCAACTCTGGACTGACTTATTTCTAGTTCCCCAAGGAATGTTAGATATCGCCAAGGAATCTTCTGTTATATCTTGGTCTGTCTGTGCTTCCATAACAGAATACCACAGACTGGGTAATTTATAAACAATAGAAACTTATATCTCACAGATCTGGAGGCTGGGAAGTTTGAGATCAAGTTACCGGCAAGTTGGGTGTCTTGTGAGGGCTCATTTCTGCTTCTAAAATGATGCGTTGTTGCTCCATCCTCTGAAGAGAAGGAAAGTTGTGCCCTCAGACAGTGGAAGGGACAAAAGGGACCCTCTTTCTCAAGCCCTTTTTTAAAGGCCCTAATTCCATCCATGAAGGCTCCTCCCTCGTTAGAGAATCACCTCTTAAATGTCCCACCTCTTAATACTATTACACTAGTAATTAAGATTTGGGGAGACGCATTCAAGCAATAGCACGTCATTCTCATTGTGGGGATGCCCTTCCCCGCTCTTTTGTGTCGGACCCTCTGTTTCTGACATCCCGTGTCTTCCTCTCTTCTGGTTTCCTCCATTGTTCTGATGGAACACATCTTGTAGTGGCTTCTTAGGAAAGAGTCCACAGGAGTTAAGTTTTTTGAGACCTTGCTGTCTTTGTTCTAGTCTTGTAATTCGTTGATCATTTAACTAGGTAGATAAATGGAAGTCATTTCCCTCAGGATTTTGAAGTCATTTCTCCATTATCTTCCAGCTTCTGATGGTGCACTTGTTATTTTGCAGTTGTAATAACATCATGTAATTAATGTTATCCTGATTCCTGATTCTTGTATGTTTTTTGCTCCCTGAAAGGTTTTAGGAATTACTCTTTGTCCTCCAGCTTCTAAAATTTCCTGACTATAGAAATTAATGTGGGTCTTTGTTCATGCATTATGTGATGGGTGTTTCATGAGTCCTTCAATTTGGAAGTTAAGGTTTTTTAGTCCTGATACATTTTAAAGTTATTTCTTTAATAATTTCTATTCTTCTGCTTTATTTGTTTGTTTGTTTATTTATTTATTTTGGTCTTTCTGGAGATTCCATTAAAATGATATTGAACGTCTGGATTGATCCTCTATTTCTTAATATTTCTTCTAATTTTTTTTATCTCTCAAACAGTCTGTCGTACTTTCTACTTGACTTACTAAACTTTGTCTTCCATCCTATCTATTAAAATGTTCATTTCTGCTGGTTTTCTCTTTTTCAAGAGTGTGTTTTTCTTCACTAAATGTTATTTTTTTATACCCTCTTCTTGTTTTATGAATGTTATATCTTTTGTACTTCTTTGATTATTATGAAGATTCTTTTTTTTATTTTAACTTCTCAATATACATTGTAGTTGATTTTTGTGACCCTTTGCCAGTTCCTCTTTCCCTTCCCTTATCTCCCCTCCCCACCACATATTTGTTCACTTGTCTTAACAAATTCAAGGGGTTGTTGTAACTGTTGTGTCTTCTTCCCACCCCCCTTTATTTCTTTATGTGTTTATTTATTTATTTATTTTTAGCTCCTACAAATAAGTGAGAACATGCAGTATTTGTCTTTCTGTGCCTGACTTGTTTCATTAATATAATTTTCTCTAAGTCCATCCATGTTGTTGCAAATGGTAGTATTTCATTCCTTTTTATAGCAGTGTAGAATTCCATTGTGTAGATAAACCACAGTTTCCTTATCCACTCATCTGATGATGGACATTTAGGCTGGTTCCAACTCTTGGCTATTATAAATAGTGTTGCAATAAACATGGGAATATAGGTATCCCTTTGGCATGATGATTTCCATTCCTCTGGGTGTATTACCAGCAGTGGAATAGCTGGGTCATATGGTAGATCTATCTGTAACTGTTTGAGGAACCTCTACACCATTTTTCATAAAGGCTGCACCATTTTGCAGTCCCACCAACAGTGTATGAGAGTTCCTCTTTCTCTGCAACCTCTCTAGCAGTTATCATTCTCAGTCTTGGGTGTTAGCCATCCTGACTGGAATGAGATGGTATCTCAGTGTGGTTTTGATTTGCATTTCCTGGATACTGAGTGATGTTCAGCATTTTTACATGTGTCTGTTGGCCATTCGTATATCTTCCTTTGAGAAATGCCTATTCAGCTCCTTTTCCCATTTTTTAATTGGGTTTTTTTTTTTTTTTTTTGCTGTAAAGTTGTTTGCATTTCTCGTATATTCTGGATATTAATCTTTTGTCAGATGTATATTTTGCAAATATTTTCTCCCACTCTGTTGTTGATTGTTTTATAACTCTGTTGATTGTTTCTTTTGCTGTGCAGAAGCTTTTTAGTTTGATATAATCCCATTTGTTTACTTTTCCTTTAGTTGCCTGTGGTTTTGGGGTCATATTCATGAAGTCTGTACCCACTCCTACTTCCTGGAGTGTTTCCCCTATGTTTTCTTTAAGGAGTTTTATTGTTTCAGGATGTATATTTAATTCTTTAATCCATTTTGAGTTGATTTTGGTATATCATGAGAGGTACGGATCTAGTTTCATTCTCCTACAAATGAATATCCAGTTATCCCAGCACCATTTGCTGAAGAGGCAGTCTCTTCCCCAGTGTGTAGACTTGGTGCCTTTGTCAAAGATCAGATGGTTGTAGGTGTATGGGTTGATTTCTGGGTTCTCTATTCTATTCCATTGGCCTGTGTGTCTATTGCTGTTTTGGTTATTATAACTTTGGAGTATAGTTTAAAGTCAGGTAGTGTTATGCCTCCAGCTTTATTTATTTATTGCTCAGGATTTGTTTCGCTATGTGTGGTCTTTTGTTATTCCATATAAATGTCTGGATAGTTTTTTCCATTTCTGAGAAAAAATATTGGAATTTTGATGGGGATTGCATTGAATCTGTAGATCAGTTTGGGTAATATGGACATTTTCACAATGTTAATTCTTCCAATCAAAGAGCATGGGATGTCTTTTGATCTTCTTGTGTCCTCTTTAATTTCTCGTAACAGTGGTTTGTAGTTCTCTTCATAGAGATTTTTCACATCCTTGGTTAACTTTCTTCATTATGTTTTTTCTTTGCTTGAAGGTTTCTTGTGTTTCACTCAATGCCTCTTTTCTCTAGCTCTTTTTTTTCTATTTTTTTGTTTTACTTTGTTTTGGTTATGTCTTTCATATCATAGGTATTTCTCATATTCAGTGTTATCATTGGCTGTTAAGGTACAAAAAAGACTGATTATAAGCTCTGAATTAGTGGATGAGCCTTGTTGAATAGTAAGCTTCCTTCTAAGATAATCTGGCTGTTATTTTCTTCGAGGAACCCAGCTTCCATATCTGTAGGTCTTTTTGCTGGATCAGTTTTCCTGGAGATGAATTCTCTAGTGTCATGGCCGATGGTTGTGAGTTTCTGCCAGCATTCTGGGGTTGACTGGGAAAAAGGGCTGGGGTAATGATGGGGAGGATTCACCTTTTAGAAGTCTCACATTTTGCATGTTCTCCCTGTTGTTAGTAAAGTTCTTCTGTGTTATGTGCGGCAAGGTGAGGACAGAGTCTCTCTGTTTCCTTCCTTCCAGTGAATAAACATTTTGTTTTCTTTCTCAGTGGAAAAAAAGGTGATTATTTGCCTGAGCGGGATGGGGTGGGCGGGAGATCTGTGGGTATAATTGTTTCTTATACTGATATTCAACTAAGCCTCTGGCTTTCAGCCTCACTTGAACCCCCTCACTTGAACCCCTCACTTTCAGAAGTAATTGATACCTCCAATTACTGAGGTGTTCTGTGGTTTTGTGACATGCATTTGCTTATTTCTGGTTTCCTTACCCCAAACCTCTTCCAGCCTTTTCCTAATTTTTCTGCTGATCTGATTTCTAGCTTTCAAAATTTTATTGTCATTTCTTTTCCTGTTCTCTTTGTATGTATGGATGTATATATTTCCATATCTTTACTGCCTTCCTGATTCTGTTTCTGGAGGGAAAATAGTGAATTCTTGTGTTCAATCTGCATTTTAACTAGAATCTAGTTAGCAATATTCAAGAATTTAAAGTTAATTCTTGCCTAGCAATAGAATGACCAGCTTTTGATAGACATATCTGAAACAGAAATAAGAATTGCTACTTTTCCCACTGTTGTTCTAATAGTTGATTGATTTTTTTTTTCCTTTTTGTCTTTTTTCGTGACCAGCAACGGATCGCAACCCTCAGTGTCGCGCCCGTACCGGACCGGGACCGGCAACGGGATCGCAACCCTTAGTGTTGCTCCCGCACCTTGCTTAGCCAGTGAGCGGCCGGTCTGTATGTGGGATCCGAACCCTCGGTGGGAACGCTGCCGCGCTTCCCAAGCGGCGCACTGTAGCAGTGCGCCACCAGGCCAGCCCCTAGTTGATTGATTTTTTTAATTGCCTCTAATTAGCATGTCTCTTTGGAGAATGTAATAGGATGAAATGGTACACAAGAAGTAAATCATTGCTAAGGAGACATTTTGGGACTGGCTTTCTGGTCATATTTAGGATCAAATTACCCCAAAAAGATAGTAATATTATAATATAATACTGCTGTTCTAGATCTGTAGGAGTGATTATTACACAACAAGTACAAAAGAAGTAACAGGATATAATCATTACTGAACACGTGCTGTATATTTAGAAATGATTATTTTACTCATTTGATGCAAAGATAAGAGATCTAATTTGGGATATCCGTGTAACATTCAGATTTTACTTACTGGGTATCCTTTGAGGATGTGAGCATATTTAGATATTCTCTACTTACACTTTCAGTCTTCATGGAATTATTTCTATATTTTACAGACTAATGTTAGTTGTGTTATAACCAGTCATGGTGGTGATTCTGGATATTCCAAAAAAAATGCATTTGTTAAGAAACCTGATATAAATTTGTAATAAAGTTTTATTTATTTATTTATTTATTTATTTTTGGTGCAGCTAGAAAACTAGGTTGTATTTATTTTTAAACACTGAAATAAATCCTGGATGGGGGAGCTTAGTGACATACTGTTCACATGCCATTGTTAGTGACTTGCACAGCCTTATCTAAAATAACTGCTTTATTAACCTCCATTATTATGAATGAAGATTTATTTACCATTGGTAATGAATAGTCTGCCACAGCTAGATGTAGATGCCATTATGATCAATATAACATGGCCAGGAAAAAGTACCAGATAGGAAGAAAATGTGGGTAAACATGTTTGAGAGTAGCAAGCTAGTAGAGGTAGATATAAAACTCCTTTAAGGAGACTTCAGAAATTTTGAAAAAAAAATTTTTCTTAGACTATCCAATTACATGGAGCATTTAAAGGTGAGGAATGTGAGGGCCAGCCCGGTGGCACACTCGGTAGAGTGTGGCACTTGGGAGCGTGGTGGTGCTCCCGCCGAGGGTTCGGATCCCATATAGAGACCGGTCCGCTCACTGGTTGAGCGCGGTGCGGGCGCGACACCGAGGGTTGTGATCCCATTACCGGTCATGAAAAAAGATAAAAAGAAAAGGAAAAAATAAAAAAATAAAGGTGAGGAATGTGGAGAGTAGCTGAATAAAAATTATTTCATACATGTGAGGTTGTATGCAGGAGTTTTGAGTGAGAATAGGAAATGAATGATTTGCAATTAATTAGAGGTTATTAAGGAGACATGAAGAATATTGAGTGAGATGGAGAAGAGACTACACACCCAAGAATGTCTTGAGTATTGTATATATATAGTGAGCTTTTTAGTGAATGACAGCTGAAGTTGTGGCAGAGAAACTGAGAAAGTGTTCTAGAATTTAGAGTTTGGAGCTGATGCAATACTTATAAAGGTACGGCTCATGTGATCCAGTCCATAAGCAGTGTCACATTTATAAAAGCACAGTACAGGTAGGCAATCCATGCTTTAATATGGTTGTGAGGAATATCTGAGGAGGTTCAAGTATGTGATCCAAAGCATTTCTTACTGAAGTTCTATTCCTTTCTAATCTGCAGCAACCAGCTCCAAACTGTCGTATGTACAGATCAATAAACTCACCTGTCTTTATTGAGTAAGTTGTCTAATAAATGAGAATAGAACCTGTTTTTGAATATTATTAGTAGTCTTTTTGGGAGTGACATAAGTAGCTTCTAGATTGCAGAAGGCTTTCTTCTGGACATCCTTTTCTTTGCATTAGCCAAGTGTAAGGAAAAAGTGAGCCACCTATACTTCTTGGCCTTCACATAAAAAGTTCAGAATTCCATCAGTGGCCATGGCATATCTTGTGTCTTTGTGATACAAGCTTTACTGGCATGACTAGAGTTGATACAGAGACAGCTATTATGCCCCAGGGCCTTCTCCTTGAATTATTATCCGCCCTGGGAGAAGACTATCTGGAGGGCTTAAAAAAGAGAAGTACTTTTTTAAAGAAGCCACAAGTCCCTGATCTCTATGCCCACATGAACACCAATCCAATGGGAAAAAAATTACCACATTGCACCTTTCAGGAACAAGGCATCCATTGGTGCTAACTAAGTGATTAGAATCTGTACTAAAAGCATAACATTTTAAAAATTCCTGCAAAAGTCAGTACATTTGAGGCAAACCAACTGATTTAATAATTTAGCCTAAGTTAATTTTATAATTCATAAATTACAATTGTGAGAAAAGATCAAGTTTGTTTATTTAAAACAGACTAAAGGACCGATCCATTTCATTTTTATATTAAAAAGTATTTTCCTGAACTCAATCCCATAAAGTCATACATGATTAAAACATAAAATTTTGTTGAAAAGTCCACATCAAAAATTATCTTTTGCTTTAATTTTTCACACTTGAGAAATTCTAAAATAAGTTTATGACTCTTTATAAAATCAAATCAGAATAAATATGCATCAAGCACTTGTGATGTGCCAGGCTTTACTTTTAGTCCTATAGGGTGAACAAAGAAGTTTCCTGGGTTCTTAAAATATAGTAGAGTAAAAATTTTAAGAACTGAAAGTTTAAATAACTTTATAAAATGTAAGTAGTATTTTAAGACAACAATGGAAAAGAATATATAAGGCCATTTATACGTACAAGTCAGATATCAAAGTTCCTTGGGAATCAGTAGATCAGCCGTTTGACTAAAGAACAGGGTTTTTGAAAAACGGTAAGAGAGAAAAGCCTGGAAATATAAACTGGATTAAAATTATGGGCCTTAGATGTCAGGCTAAGTTCTTAGAACTTGATTTTGTAGGGAACCATTGAAAAATTTTAATTCTAACCTTAAGTGAAGAAGTGGCAAAATCAGAGCAGCAGGTTGGGGAGATGAATTTTTCAGCTCTGTGCAGACTGGACAGAGAAACTTCAGATCCTGGGATGGGTTAAAAGGCTACTGCCATTTTTCAGATGGTTTAGGTCACTCTATGGACATGGGATGTAGTCCCTCACCTCCCCAAATTTGTTCTGGTGTATAGACCAATGATGCCGTACATTCAGTAAGAGGGTATGAAGAAGTTTATTACTTACATACAAAGGCTTTCTAGGGAGAGCAGGGCAAACTGCCAAGCAGGTCCAAAAATGGTCTGAGAGAGCAGGGAGGGGTGACTGGCTTGGAGTTTTATCATGGTTAGGGTGTAGGGCTAGGGTGAGGGTTCCCTCACATGTGCTGGGGCTTTCATGATTTGAACTTCTCATCCGTGCCAAAAAAAAGTCTTATCAGTTTGCTTAGATGTGGGACAGAAGGAAAAGGGGAATGATATGGCTTGACAGCTGTCAACAATCAAACAGCATTACACAGACTCTTCATTACACAGATATAGGTGGTCAGAGTGATGAGGTACTGAATGAGAGTGCTACGTTAATATCATAAATGAGCTATAAACCTCTACTTGATAGAAACCGCTTTGTGGAAGACAGCTCTCCAGAAGAATGGATTTTCATGAGCGTGTGAGTATGACATTCAATTTATAGGCCCATTGAGGACCTTTGAAATGTCAGTGAGGAGTTTTCTTTTTTTTTTTTTTTTTTTTATTTT
>NW_007727787.1:0-873 GCF_000696425.1 Galeopterus variegatus
CTATTGCTGTTATTATTCAGAATTCTTCTAGAGACACTGACTAATAAATAAGACAAGAAAAGGAAATCAGAAGTATACATATTGAAAAGGAAGAGATAAAATTCTCACCATGTGCAAATGATATAGTTGTTTACTTAAACAAAAAACCCCCCAAAACCCCAAGAAAATCAATTGAAAAACTATTCAAAATAATAAAGTTCAGTAAGATGACTAGATACAAAGTAAATATGCCTATGCTCATAGTTTTCATAAGTGTTAGCAATAAACTACAAACATATTTTTTAAACTCTTGCTTACTACAAGAACAACAAAACCTATGAGATGTTTAGGAATAAATGTATTAAGAAATGTATAATATCTACCTACATTATGGTTAAGTGACATTAAGGATCAAACTGTGTGGGTGTAAATCTCAGCTGCAGTGTTTAATGGCTGTGACTATAGCAAAACTTAACCTTTCTGTGTATATATACTTGTAGACAAAAGGACTAAAAAGATATATGCACATGTGATTAACACCCTTTTGTCTATTTAGGATCAGCCTAGTTTTCATAGCAAAATTTAAAATAAATCTCTCAGTTTATCAGTTTTTTATTGCTGCTGTAACAAATCACCACAAATGTAGAGGCTTAAAACAACACCCATGTATTATATCACAGTTGTGTACGTCAGTCTTGGTACAGTGTGGCTGAGCTGTGTTCTATTCAGAGTATTAAAGACTGAAATCAAGGTGTCACCAGGTTCTGTGGCCCTGTTCTTAAAGGAATTGCCTTTGTCATATTTGTTTTTGTTCCAAAGGTGTCCCTCAGCCTAATATAACTTGGTTGAAGAGAGGAGGATCTCTGAGTGACAATATTTCCTTGCTTTTCAATG
>NW_007727787.1:6221-12671 GCF_000696425.1 Galeopterus variegatus
AATGAAAAAAATTGGATATTCATGAGGCTGAAGCTACTGGTGAAGGCAAAGCCTTTGGAATAGTCAAATACTTGTTGTAATGGGACTACCTACATTGTTCTACCATCTCCTCCACACACACCCGTGCACATGCACAAATGTGTGCACACACCTGTGCACATCATGGAACATGCCAACATTTCACTGGATCCTTACCTTAGCATTTCAAAGAGATTCATTTATTAATTTAACAAGTATTGGTTGAATGGATAATGTATAACATGCCCTGTCCTAATGTTGAACAGGACTGTGTTTATGGACTTGGCATTACAGTAGGAGAGATGAACAAGAAACAAGTAAACAAGGACTAGCCAGTTTGCTCAGTTGGTTAGAGCACAATGTTATAACACCAAGGTCAAGGATTCAGATCTCTTACTGGTCAGCCACCAAAAAAAAAAAAAAAAAAGAAAAGAAAAAAGAAACAAGTAAACAGATACATGATGTATTTCTCTGTGGTAAGTGCTACAAAGGAAACAAAAATAGGGTGATGAGATACATAGCGATTGGTAGTGACCACTTTAGAGTAGATCTATCTAAGTCTGGACAGGTCTTCTGAGGAGGTGATATTTGAGCCCAGACCTAAAGGATGAGATAGAGTCACCCTGCAGAAAAGTGAGGAAGCAGCATTTCTGACAGAGGGAAGAGTAAATGCAAAGACCATAAAATGTGAATAAGCTTAATATGGTCAAGGAACAGAAATAAGATTCATGTGACTAGTGTACAGTGAAGGAAAGGGAAAGGGGTATGAGATGAGGTTGGAGAGTTGATCCAACCAAATCAGTCAGGGCTTTGAGGGTCAAAGTGAAGATTCAAGATGGGTCTTGAAGATCCCTAAAACATGGGAGGCCATTGAAGAGTCGTATATAGAGTGATATGATACAGTCTACTTTTCAAAAGAATTTTTGTCAAAAATCACTAACCACAAAACAAACAAAAACATAGCAAATTGGGCTTCGTAAAAATTTTAAAGATCTGTTCATCGAAGACACCACTAAGGATGTGAATAGATAAGCTACAGACTGGAAAAAGTATTGGCAGAGCATATGTCTGATGAAGAACTTATATCTAGAACATATAGGGAACTCTTCCAAGTAAACAATACCCCATCCCTCAGCCCCCAAAACACAGACACACACACACACACACACACAAAACAGTGGGCAAAAGACTTGAACAGACACTTCACAAAAGAAGATTTCATATTGAAGATACAATTTCGTACCCCCTAGAGTAGCTGAAAACAAAAAGATTGATAATGCCAAATTTTGGCAAGAATGTGAAGCAACTGAAACCCTCATCCATTGCTTAGTGTGTAAAATGCAAAAACTACTTTGGAAGACTGTTTGGCATATGGTAAGCATATACCTATCCTTGACCCAGAAATTCCACTCACAGGTATTTACCGAAGAAATATGCAAACGTGCACAAAAAGCTTTGTAAAAGAACGTTCAGCCTTATTCATAACAGCCCTCAGCAGGAGAATGGATAAGAAACTCTGGTATATTCATACAGTGGAAGATTATCCAGCAGTAAAAGAGAATGAACTACTGATATACACAAAGATAGGGTGAATCATCAAATACATTATGCTAAGCAAAAGAAGCCAGCTACAAAAGAGTACATATTGCAGGAAGTCCAAGAATAGGTAAAACTAATGTATAATAATAGAAATGAGCGAGGGGTTACCTAGGAGGGGAGGGCAATTGATTGGAAAGAGGCAAGAGGGAGTTTTGGAAGGTGATCAAAATATTATTATATACCTTGCTTTGGATCATGGTTACATAAGTACATACAATTGTGAAAACTCAAAACAGCATACCTGAGATCTGAGCATTTTATTATAAATAAATTATACCTCAATAAATACACATACATTTAAACACACACACACACTCATTTTTAAAGAAATGCACATGTGTCCTGCCTTGAACTGTTAAGGTGTCCTTATGAAATGTGGCATAAAACAAAGAGACTTGGAGATACACACACTTGGGTTCCAGTCCAGTGAACAGGTGACATAGCTTGGGCAACTTACTTAGTTTGGTTCAGTTTCCACTTCTGCAAATAAAAACAAAAATCTTCTTCACAAGATGACCATGAGAATTACATGGGATGAACAAGAAACAAGTAAACAAGGACTAGCCAGTTTGCTCAGTTGGTTAGAGCACAATGTTATAACACCAAGGTCAAGGATTCAGATCTCTTACTGGTCAGCCACCAAAAAAAAAAAAAAAAAAAGAAAAGAAAAAAGAAACAAGTAAACAGATACATGATGTATTTCTCTGTGGTAAGTGCTACAAAGGAAACAAAAATAGGGTGATGAGATACATAGCGATTGGTAGTGACCACTTTAGAGTAGATCTATCTAAGTCTGGACAGGTCTTCTGAGGAGGTGATATTTGAGCCCAGACCTAAAGGATGAGATAGAGTCACCCTGCAGAAAAGTGAGGAAGCAGCATTTCTGACAGAGGGAAGAGTAAATGCAAAGACCATAAAATGTGAATAAGCTTAATATGGTCGAGGAACAGAAATAAGATTCATGTGACTAGTGTACAGTGAAGGAAAGGGAAAGGGGTATGAGATGAGGTTGGAGAGTTGATCCAACCAAATCAGTCAGGGCTTTGAGGGTCAAAGTGAAGATTCAAGATGGGTCTTGAAGATCCCTAAAACATGGGAGGCCATTGAAGAGTCGTATATAGAGTGATATGATACAGTCTACTTTTCAAAAGAATTTTTGTCAAAAATCACTAACCACAAAACAAACAAAAACATAGCAAATTGGGCTTCGTAAAAATTTTAAAGATCTGTTCATCGAAGACACAAATTATTTATGCAGTTTCAGGACTAATCTGAAGTTTAGATTAAGAATTAATGGAAAAATAAGAATGAAACTCAAATGCATCTTTAACCTTACCACTTAATCCCTGGTCCCTGTTCCTCCTGCTAAATCATCCTTCATTTCTCCTCCTGATCCATTTTTGAGAAATCGAACCCATTAGAGCAACCCCTGGAGAGGCCCTCCTCTCCTGTCCTGTTGGCTCTGCTTGGAGAATGCTGAGGAGGCAGCCCTCTGCTCAGTACGTCCTCCCTCTCTCTGGGATTTTCCTGGCAGATCCAGCTGGCCTACAATAGCCCCTCTCCCAGGCTGTGGCCCAAGGACCCCATTCTGGCTGCCATTCCCGTCAGTTATTGCAATAAGTTAGTTGAGGGAAAATAAGATTTAAAAGACCCCCTTGCACAAGGAGAGGGTCTTCTCTCTGTGTGCTACTTAAAGAACCAGACAGGAAGCTAACCACAAAACAGCTCCTGGTGGTCTTTGCCCATGTTGTCTCCAGTCCATCATCATTTCTATTCGGGGCTGTCGTGATATTTCATTCCCTTTCTGCAGAGCCTTTTTGGGAGCCTGGTAACTGGTCACATTGTTCTGCCACCTGTGGCCACTTGGGAACCCGTGTTCAGAGACCCCAGTGTGTGATGGTCAATGGGCAGGAAGTGAGTGAGGCCCTTTGTGACCACCTCCAGAAGCCGCCGGCCAGGTTTCAGCTCTGTAACATCCGGGACTGCCCCGCGAGGTACGTGAAGTCACTCTTCTTATCACATCAATACCAAGGTTTTGCTTGTTTTAAAAGCCACCATAATTTGGACATAATAACTGAATAGGTAAGATTTATTTGGCACTTATAGAGTACCAGGCATCCTGCTAAGTGCTTTACTTGGATCGTTTCAGTCGTCCATGAGGTAGATGTTAGTTTCCTATTTTACAGATGGGCAAACTCCCATAGAGTTACAAGGGCCAGAATTCAAATTGAGATAGTCTGATTTCAGAGCCTCTGCTCTTAATCACTATCCAAATCTGCTTACTGCACTCACAGTCCTATCAGTTCCTTGAGGTCATAGTGAGGCTGATTTCATGGGCGTACCTAGAAGACAATGGAATTAAAAACTCAGTTCCCTCGGCTTAACTCCTGGAGGGAAAACCATTAATAACCTTTCTAAGTAACAGATGATACAAATCAGTAATTAAAAATATCCAACATTAAACTCATGACCTCCACCAAACCTGACCCCAGTGCTCTAGATCTCAGTGACTACGTCCTGGACTCCCCTCTTTCTCTCACTCCCATCTGTCCTTGTCAATGTCCACTGTCACCACTGGAATCTAAACTATCCTCATGTTTCACGTGGACCATGCCAGGAGCCTCCTGATTCTTGTCTCCTTCCATAGAGTACTTCGTCTACTCTACAAGAATAACCATCTTTTAAAACAAATTCATCAGGATGGTGCTCTGCTTAAAACCCTTCGATGACTTCTCATTGCTCTTAGGACAAAGGCCAAAATTCCTAGCATGAGGGCTGTGTCTATCTTTTTACACTTTTTTATCTCCAGTGTCTAAAACAGTGCCCAGCACATAGTAGGTCCTCAGTAAATATTTGCTAACTGACTGAATAGATGAGTGAAGGAATTGGATTCCCCTCGTGTTTGGACCTGGGGCTGCCTTGCTGTCTCGTCGCTTGTCTCTCCCACCCTGGTTTTCTGGTGTCCATCCGTGCTTGTCTTTTTTTGGCCCTGAGATGTGCTAGTCTCTTTTCTGACTCAGAGCCTTTGCACGTGCTGCCCCCTCTGCCTACTGCACTGTTCGTTCTCTCTTCATTTAATTCCTCCTACTTATCTATATATACCTCGGTACATTTTCAGAGAAACCTTCCCTGACCTTAGCCCCCCAGAGCTATATATATTTTTTAATTTCCTTATCATTCTCCTTCATAGCTCTGACCACGATCTGTCTTGCTCTCTCACTAGACTGTAAGTTCTATCAAAGTAGATCCATTACTGTTTTGCTCAACGATTTATTCCTACAACTTAGCACAAAGTCTGCCCCATTATACACTCTGTATAAATATTTGTGAAATGAATGAGTGAATGATTGAATATATTGAAACCAAATACATTGAAATAAAGTTATTGAAATATTTTAAAATATGTGATGTAGTAATAAATTTGATTCTCTATTAACACACCAAATAACAAGCTCTAGTTGTACTTTAATTTTGAAATGATGATAAATATAAATGATATTTTTAGATGACTGCCATAATTGTAAAGTGATGTGGAAATACCTATAATTTCTACTGGTCACAAAATCACAGGTATTACTAATACTACTGTAGTTTGTGGCCTTTGTTTTTATGACTGAAGGAAAGACTAAATTTCAGATAGAGCTCAGTGGCAATGAAGAAGTAATTCTCTTCCCGTCCCAGTTGCTGGTCCCCTTGGATATTCGTGGACCTCAGGTTAGAAACCCCTGCTGTGCAGTATCACAGCAGAAGCTTAACTTGCTCATGTCGGGATCAACAAAGCACTCGATATCTCGAAGACGTCTGCCTCCAGGTTCAGTCTCTGACAATCACTAAAGCATGAACTTTAGGGTCAGATAAATCCAGAATCCAGTCCCAGCTCTGCTGGCAGGTTAGTTATGTGACCACAGCCAAGTTATCTAACTCCCTGGACATCAGTTTCTTCCCTACAAGAATGAGAATAACATGAGAATGACATGTAAGTATCTCACAGAGTGAACAGCAAATAGTCACTCTAGACATATTTTTCTTTGTTTGCAATGAATTGAAATCCACCTTTTTGAAATTTCTACCTAGTTTTGCCCTAGCTCTACCCTCTAGGGCTGCACAAGTGATGGGTCTTCATAAACTTGGAGACAGTTCTACTCTGCCCCTATATTGGTCATTACATGGTGACGCTGTTGCTCCCTTGAGAGTAAAAGAAAATCTGAGAATAAGGCTGGGAGTGATCTGTGCTGTTGCCCATTCCCGCAGAGACATGTGACATCCCCGAAACAGCCACACTGTTAGGATCAATGTTTTCTTTTGACAAGACTCCCTGTAGGGTCTGGCATACCCGTCCTTACTAAGGCCCTGTAGCTTTTGTTCCTAGGTGGTTCACGAGTGTGTGGTCAGAGTGCTCTGTGTCTTGTGGTGAAGGATTCCACAGTCGGCAAGTAACATGCCAGCAGATGAGAGCCAATGGAACCGCGCAGGTGGTGTCTCCAAGAACATGTGCCTCTAAAGACCGGCCTCTGGGAAGAAAACCATGTTCTCGTCATCCGTGTGTTCAACAGGTCACTGGACCAGGAAGCCAGGTAAAGCTAACAAATTAGTGTGTTGACAGCTCTATCTATAATTATCACCTTGTTTCTAATAAACTTTTTTTTAATTTTAAATTTCGGGAAGAAATCTGATTGTTCTCCAAAATGAATATATGTCTCTGACCTCAAAGTTTACATTTGGAAATCATAGCGTCTCTGTCTTCCAGTACAAAAACGAATCAAGTTTGGGGTTTTTTTTTAATGCAGTGGTGCCATCACAGAATCTCCAAGATAGCCCAGTTTAGGGTGGTAG